>NW_022603003.1:0-26675 GCF_008692095.1 Etheostoma spectabile
GTAAACCTTGAGACTGACGTATTACAGACTGCTATCTGTTGAGTTTTTCCCACGCTACTCTGTCCTCTGTGACTGTCTACATCTAAAACTTAGCTGCACGGGGTGCAGGAACTACTCTGACTGGCTCATGAGCAGACGGCTTTATGGGAGGGGAGTGGCTTTGCAAAAACCCGGAGCGTTCTATGAAATGACGCTTTATAAAAAATAATCGCTTGATCACGCAAATTTGATCGTGGGAGTCCAAATCGTGATCGCGATTAAAATTCGATTAATTGTGCAGCCCGACCGTTGCCATGGAAGCAGTTTTCCTTGTGTGACAATTATTTTTCTTTTTTTTTGTCACTATCTAACTTGTTGAAAATAAATGCCTGTCAGTTGATTGTTTTATACATCCCAAAATAAAAGGTTGTCACAGGTTTTTGTTATGTGCAGCATAACACAGCAACTGTTGTCTTAGGATCAAGGCTTTTAGAAAGTAGTAATGATTGAGAATTAAAAAAAATGTCTGTTTAATATAATACACATAAACTGAACAGAAATTCATTGCACGCTTTGTTTACACATGTTTGTGTTCACATCAAAGCCTGATGTATGTTATTCCTCTGTGGCATAGAGAGCCGCATCAGTGAGCCACATTGTTGCACGGGTGACATGTCCGTCATACCCATAAACACGCACGGTGTAGTAAGTTTGACTCATCCCGCATGTTCTGTTCTGCTGCAGTAAATGCTTACTTGGGCACCAAATGTGGATTAAAATGCAGCGGGTGCAATGTTTGCTCCTGTTTAAATAACGTTAACCATGCTGATTTATGAACTATGGAATGTTAGTTCGGGCAAAGCACTGAAGTGCACTTGCTCAGCTTCTCATTCATGCTTCAAAATCACTAGCTGTTGGCTTCCTGCTGACTAAATAACGTCCAATATTCATGCAGGTTTTGAGGGCATTATTACCGACACGTCTCACTGTAATTCTGCTTATACGCCATGGCAACACAGTTTGATGCTACAGCTGTCTCCACCAGCCCATCAACCAGCATCCTCTTGTGGTTTGTTATTGTCCATTTAACTTAGATGACATGTTAATGTATGTGTTCATTAGCGGGGATTTGTTCTTGTAGTCATTGTACGTTATATTTTTGAGCTCCCTTAGAGATCAGAGCCTTTTTCAACAAATCTGTATATGAATTTGCAATAGATCGAATAGATAGAAAGTCTTGTCAGAAGTGTTATAACAGGTCGCATAAGGATGACATTATAAGAAACTGTTGAAAAGCAAGGGGAATGTATTACCACTGACAAGTGCATACAAAATTATCATAAAAAGAAATTGCTAATAAAACCAATGCCAGGTTTTATTCTGACATTGGCATCCCTGAGTAAGAAAACATGGGGGGTAACATCCAATCCAATATGTATTATAAGATAGCAGTGCCGAATTATGAATATTGCCTCAGATGTTATATTGTTTACAAAGAGAGGATAATAACTTTAACTCTTGAGTTTACAAGGGTTACATTCAAAGGTATCTTCTTTTATCTCGACTTGAGCCTATTTCACATGCCTCACATTCAATCTGACTTTGAATAGGACTGCTATCATGAGACTCCTATCAAGATACATTTCAACATGCAGCACCATATCCATCATGTCAAGGCAGGTATAAATGCTCTTCAAACAGGCAGCGTAAACCAAGCTATGATCCACTTAAAAAACAAGAGAACGTCAAATTGTAGCCTGCCAGAGAGAGAATGACTGATCCGTCTATTGCTGCTCGTCAGCGCGTTATTGAAAATCACCTTCAATTTGCTCCAGATATCAAGATTGCGAGGGGCAAGTCGCCGTGTTCCATTTGATGTGACGAACACTTCCTCTAGACAGGACGGAGGGAGTCAGGCATGAGGGGGAACAAAAAAAAAATCTGTGTGAAAGTACAAACGGCTTAGATAAAAGGGCTACCTTTGAAAATAAACATGACTGGAGGTGTATGTAGGCTACTATACATGCCATGCATAAAACTAGGACCGCTCCCATAGCATTGCAGAAATGCAGACCGAGAAAATAAAGAGGCTTACATGCACCAAATCACCTACATCAGGTGTAAAAGGCTCTGATGTTTCTCACATATAGCCCAATGATTTCCCTGAACTCTCTGCAGTGCCCGTGAAATATCTAATATCAGTGACAGTAACTGTGTCAGAGTTTAATGCATCTGCGGGGTATTACCGTAACCCTCCGTTTTGTTATTCTGCACGTAAAATCCCATTGCATGCTTTAAAAATTGCCTGTAGGGATGGTGCTTCTTTATTTTCAGTGTGACACCTCATTCTTTGGCTTCTTAAAGCTTTCCAGCCAGCAAATACACTGACAGTCATCTTGTTTGCATTAGAGTTTGTCCCAAAAAGAGATTTTTTTCTTTTTCTTTGCTGACCCTTGATGGAACCTCCTGCTAAAACCTTTATGTATTCTGTGGCACTGTAACCGATTCGCCAACAAGAAAAAAGAAGGAATAGAAAAGCCCTGCTGTGGGGGTGCAGAGCTTCAATCAAAATCCTGGAAGCTAGTTGACATGCAGGGCGTGGAGGTCCCTACAAAGTTATTGAAGTTCTTTCTCTCTTTTTTCTCTTTTCACCAGCAGCTTTTTATATTACCTGGCAAAACTTCTCTGTCTTTTTTTTCCACCCTCTCTCTGTCCAAAGCCGTAGCCTGCGGTTTGAAAGCCTCACTGTTCCTAGATTAGGTTCTGCTGGTGTGTATGATCAATGAACCGGAGCCTGCTCGTGGTCAGAGCAGCGCGGCGGGGGTTGCAGCTACATCCCGCCAAGTGGCTGGATGGTGATAAGTTCATTGTTGTGCCTCCTGCGTGCCCCAGATAAGCCCAGCACGTCGGGAGTTCGCCGCAGCAGCCACAACAGCGGCAGCGGCAGCCCCAGTGTAAGCCGGTTATGGCTGGTCAGTCTGTAGCGTTCTGACAGATTGTCATTCCACCTCTCAGGGTGTTTAGTGCTAATTTACCAGCAGATACACAGGCAAACACGCTTGCCGCATTTAACACATGCCGCTTGGATTCTGAAAAGACGTTGACGGCACACTGTATTTATACAGCGGTATAAGAGCAATTCAGCTTGTGTTACACACACTAAAAACAACTTTATATATCCGCAAACCTGGTGGTCATAATCCTAAAATGGAAAGGAAAATCTGATAATGCCATCTGGGTTATCTCCTCTTGATATTGGAGACACAGTGTGAGTTACAAACTGGGGACATGGAGGAGCTCAGGAAAAATGCTATTGAGTTGGATTAAAGGAATGTAGATCCATCTTTTTGGAACTTGATCCATATAGGGACTAAGGCCACCTTTATGCTGGGTATTAAAGGTACCGTTTGGAGTTTTTGACCACTTGTAGCATCATGGAGCAATGTTTTCACATGTGGGCCCCTGATTTGTTGTTCTTTTGCATGCGCACAGGACACAGGTGACAAGATAATTCCTTTATGACTGCAACTAACGTTATTTTTATCATTGATTTAATATGCTTTTATTAATATAATTTGTTGCCTTATAGATTAATCTTTTGGTTTCTTCCTCAGTTTATAAATCTATTAATCTTGTAAACATGAACGTAAGCAATGCCAGTATTAACTTGTATTAACTTGTTAAATTAAAATGTTTTATATGTAACTAAAATAAACAGGAACTTTGTTAACAAGTAAACTCCAAAAATGATTTGGATAGACATCTGATCTATGGACCTTTGTATTTAGACCTGGTAGGCTACAGGTAACTTGTGGATGTGCTATAAAATCTCTATAGTTCCCTTTTAACCAGGCTGTCGCTGAAGAGTTACTCAGTAAATATGCAACAGTGTATCACCCGAGAGGAACAGGGAACAAAGTCAACATTGCCAGAACAAATAACGAAAAGATAGATTGCACCTGCTGTGAAAAAGGTCCAGGCTTTGACTGTCAATGCTGTACACTACCACTTTCTTTTATATATATAATCAATATGTGTAAAGCCTGCATTGTTATTACTTTTTTTTTACTGTATTAGGAAGTTGGGCCTTTAGTTTTGAGTGCTCATCCCGCCACACTCAAAAGCTTACATTGTTATTCAATCCATACAGCAATGATGTTTTGTCTAAAGCCAGGCTTCCAGTGGATGGCCATGTCTAACTGCAGCAGGGGGGCTCAACTCATGGATTATACAAATCGCTATGCTTTTCTCATATCTTTGCTTTTGACTGAAGTGGGATAACACAGAATGGATGGAACAATGCATCAGTACAGGGGTTAGAGATTCTGTTTTCTGTACTGGAAGAGCATGGTGTTAACATGCCTATGTTCAGATGATCATCTCCTACTGCTCATGGATTGGTAATACATGTGCATTGTATCTTCAGTGTGTAAAGGACCAAGGAGGCAGGCAAGATGAGTCACAGATGGATTTTCAAAAAGAGGGTCATATTAAACCCCCAAATTAGGCAACCAATTTACAAAATATTGTTTACAGTTCTGGGCCAACAAAAGGGGTCAACTGAACAGAAGCTCCAACAAACTAACAAATAACCAAAATGTACAAGAACTACAAATCCCAATTCCCCCCAATGATGTGGTGGGCACTAGGGACATTCGGATTGGGCACATTCTACATTAAAAGGCTTTAGGGGGTGCATGTGCCGGACATGTCCATCCAACAGAAGCATCTTTAAATTATGAACAAATGCATTAAGAAATATTTTTAGCGTAGGTATATATAAAAATGAATAAAAATACAAGCATATTGAAACAGTAACACCTAAAATCCATTCTAACCTTTAACCAATGTTTTGAATTTCCCTATCGATATGAGTGTGTCAGTCTACTCTGTAATTTGTTCCAGACTAATGGGGCAAAAATATCTGAAGGCTGTCTTTCAAAGATTGGTATTTAATGTGGTAAAACATAGTGTAAGTCACTCCTGAGAACAGATGTAATAAGTGTAATGTTTTGGGCACAGGAGTGACAATAGGTAAGGTGGTAATTTAGTCCTTAGTAGATGAATAGAGTGCTGATCTTGCCTGTAAGAGGCCAGCCCACCTTATGTTACAAGACACAATAATGGGTGCCATATGGGTCATCAGTAATAAGTCTAAGAGCTGAGTGATGGACAGCATCTAGATTTAAGGTTAGAGACAGGAGCTTGTCAATAAAAAACATTCTCATAATGTGATACAGAGAGAAACGTGCTTCCTCAATTCTTCTCCTACTGGGAAACGGGACCCGTTCCTAAACAGCAAAACAAGTTGCATTCCTTAATTTGCATCTTAAATTGTTAATATGGGTTTTTTAAAGTAGATTTTTAAGTATTTACAATGAGGAACTTTCTCAATTTGTGTATGATTTAATGTGGAGATTTTAAGACTACTGTCAATTTCCTTAGCTGTAGAGAAAAACAAACTTTGTTTTATCTGCATTTATAAAAAAAGGTTTTAAGGTTAAGAAGTGCATACTGCAGAGGGCCTTAAGTGAGAATACAGATTATGAAATGGCTGACTGATATTTTTCAGCTCTATTGTTAAAATTGTTATTATTTAACAAACTTTTCACCCTGTTTTGGATCTCCTAACCTCAGCAGGTGCACTGGATATGCCTGGGGAGTGTATTTCTGCCCTGCTGGAAGTCAGATTGCTCAAATCCTCTGGTGTCATTAGCTTGGATTGCTGGGGTTTCATGGTTGCCCATATTTTTCATAGCCTCATCTCTCCGGTTTTGGTCTTATTTTCATGATCTTACATTTCAATTTAAAGTTGAACCAAGGAATAGGTGTAGTTTTAGGTTGTAACCGACATGTGTGTAATGTTAGTATATGACTAACTCATTTATTAAAACTGTTTTTTTGCAGTGTATTATGGAAGATACAGGGCCTTAGCTGCCGCTGAGTACACTGAGGTCATGCTCTCAGGATTCTGGGGGATTTTTGGCAACATTTGCTTTAAAATAACACAATGAGTCACATTTTAAGATGTGTTTGATGATAAATAGTATAAGTGAAAGGTGACTGGTTAGTCATTCTTTCCCAAACAAGCCATGAAAAACAAGATCTATAAACAAGATCTATAAAATCCTCATTCATGGTTCATCACCTCAGTATTTCTAAAATTAACTATAATCCTGAGTGGAGGTTGGCCAACATTAGTATTTCGGGGGAGGAAGGGAGAAGCAGGTAATATGTTTAAAGGGGAGCACACCAATTTTATTAATCAAGTTAAGTTTACTTGCCTGTAAAAACAATTTTATCAAGTCTGAGAATGTTGGTTTGGGCTGGGAGAATGTAAACGGAAAGCTTAATTATTAAGCTTTCTGTTTACTTAATTTATGATGTGGCCCTTTACTATGCAGGTATGCTCTATCAAAAATATCATTTATGAGCTTGATACCTCAAATAAATGAGCTTCAATGGTCTGTAATTGAATGGCAGGGTGTTACCTTGCTTTCTCCTCAATGTATGCTGGGAAAGTCTTCATTCAAAATTCCATACCAAATTACTAAGGGTATGTAAGTATTGGCACATACCGTACCCAGATTGCTTACATATATAAATATTCAGTTTTTTATTTCTATATAACATTACTGTTCTTGCCAACAGAAAAGCAGTAAACGGTTATTTACAGTGAGTGAATTACAAAGCCTGGATTACATTTGTTCATAACATCATACTTTTATTTAACAGTTTATTGGCAAAACTGCCAGAGTCCTTGAAACATGAGCTTCTCGCTAACCCTGTATATTCTTTGCAACATGAAGAACAACTAGGTATTCTGGCAGTGCTGAGGTACTTGTGCTACTTGGCAGGCATGCTAAATTGCCTTTTGGGAGTGCCAAGCAATCCCCATGGAACACCATGCTTAAGTCGTCAATGTGACTTGAGTAGCAGGGTCACTTTAACTGTCTCCTCTTAGCCATTTAACTTTTTTCTTCTCAAGTGGCACTATATGGCACAAGTCCTGCATAATGAAAAATGGGCAGGTAAATTGGCAGGGTAATTTACTGGAAAATATTCAAGTGGAAGGCTTTGGTAAAACAGAGAAGTAATTCCCATATCCTGCATTTGCTCATTTAGAAAACAAGGAAAAGGACGTGGGACTTCAGATGAAAAAGGGCCTCAGACAACTGGTTACCACATTATATTCGCAAGCAAGCCGGGGGAAAAAAGACAGGAAAACACAATGCATGACATATGAACAACATATAACACATGATCAAACGTGGATGAGATGGGATGGAAATGGGGATTAAGATCTTTTCCACCATCAACACACATTTCTTCATTTCTTCCATGTGGAGATTTAGCTGTTTTCCATATCTGTTGCTCCGCAGAAGAACAAATGGGTTAACCAATGAGACGTAACAGAAATCGTAATTGCTATTCGTCTCAGGGTAGCAAATGGCTGTGGTGTTTGGTTCGTTGCACCGCGCGTGTCATTTTCGCGAGGTCTGACGTGCATGTTGAATTAAATCAACATCGAGGTGAGACAACTGCATCACAGGCCGTCCTGTTTGAGTGGCTGCTTCGTTAATCTCATGCTGTAAGGAAGCGATGCTTAAACTTGTGCTACAGGTTGACGCAGTGCTTCTTTGTTCATAAAGGAAGGGGACACTTCATTCACCTTTTGGGAGTTGTTTTTTTTAATTTTTTTTATGGCTACATGATGTAGCAGAATTGTCTGATATAGACTGTGTGCTTGAGACTTTGTCATGGGAGTTAAAGGCTTGGTTCACCCAAGTATATCTAATATAGCCTCGCGGATGGGTCGGGAGGTGCTACCACCCCATCACATATAGTTCATAATTTAATACTGTCGTTAAATATTCATCAGTTACTTTTTGGAATGCATATGAACAACTCTTCAAATTGGAATGAATTGGATCCCCTGCGCTGTACACTTATTTTAAAGGAAAATATTTCACTTTTAAAGCTGGTTCGCCTGTTACTCCTGTTTTTCCTTGCAAGCAGTGTAGCATTAAAAGGGCTATTTAAAAAAAAAAAAAAAAAAAAAAAAAAAAAAGGTCCTAAATATTCTCTGGTCCAGCTCAGCTACATGTGCACATGTTTCGTTCACTATCGAGTCTGTTTGTAACCGTTAGGCTACAGACAACTGGGGTGGGGGGGGAAAAAAGATACATCAAATCGCGATATTTTATGTGGCAATACTGTATCGATACACAGATGCCAAGTATTGATCTATTATTATATATGTGTTGGACCCTTTGTCTGATTGACAATCCAATTTTGAAGTAATAAAATTAAAGTTAGATAAACAACAGAGAAATGTATCTTTTAGATGAAACAGAATTTCATTTGAAATTGGGAATAAATACTAAAATTGCAACTATATCGTGATCGTATTGTGAGGGCTCTGGTGAGTCCCACCCCTACAACGTTATCCTATATTCTGCTGTCTTAAGCTGTTTAGATAGCACACCTAACTGGCGTCACGTCTGACAATAGTAGGGGAAACACAGTTCACAGGATTGAAAAATTAATGAAAGAAAAAATCAACATCTCTTTGTAGAAAAGGTGTCCTGTTTACTCTAGACTCATTAAAAATATCAGAGAACAGATGGCTTATATATATATAATATAATAAGCTAGGCTCTTGAAAACAAGAATATGTAACACCTGTGCACATCAGTGGATTAGTGGTAACTACTTCTTCCACTCTGGATGTTCAGCATATCACAATTAAAAGAAGCTAGAGCTGCAAAGCTAGCAGTCCCAGCTATATTTTGTGTGTTACACCTCAGCGCCTTTCATTTAAGCAGCATAGCAACCTGTCCAAACCATTTTTGAAACTTCCAATCTTGGCAACAATACAATCCATCGGCTCCGCCTCATGGGATTCATCTGTGATCAGATTCGCAGGAACTCTGCAGGATGTGTGACTTTCCATGAGGAGAATTTCTCATCGCAGCCAAGTGGGGTCAGTCTCGTTGAATTTCATCAATCTGAGCGCTCTATGTATTTTACAGGAGCTGCTGGCAGAACCCCCTGCGATCTCGGCTCACCTTGAATTGCACCATTCCCCCCTGTCCTCTACGCTACGTGTCCCATACATAATCATCCAACATGAAATTTTAAAAGAAGACCTTCTCAAGCTACCACAAATTACCATTTGCGGCTGTCTTGGTTAATATGTGGAGACCTGTGTTGGGTAGCTTGTTAAAAAAAGGGACCGACTTTGATTGATTGCACTGTTTCCTACTCTCATTCATGTAGAAAATTGGCAAGGCCGAACTACGAAACCTTAGAATGAGCCCTGAAGCGTTCCACGAGGATAGGGGAGTGTTATAGTCCGTCTGTGAAAGACTTTACAGCTTTTGTTTAACTCCTGCCTATTGTTTTTAACTATTTTATTTCTTGCACACAGTGTCGGCTGTGCTGCTCAGATGTTGAAAGAAAAAATGCAGCTGTGTCAGTACCAGACAAATATCCTGAAGAGTACTCGTTTACTAAAATCTTTCTTCAGGCTTCTCTGTTTCACCTGCTAAAGTGTTTTACTAATGGACCTCAGAATCGTTGTAGCAACGACATCAAGCTTTCTCTCTAATCGTGCTGTGTGCTAGCTGTTTTCTGGGAAATGTCCTCAGAGTCATCATGCAGAAAAAATTGCAATAGATGTTTTTCCACCTCCGCTCGCGGCGTTTCTTATTGGCAGAGCTGCTTTGCTAACTGTGTTTCCGATGGTGGTGATGGCAGAAAGGGCTTTGATGCTGCTGCCTGTGTGTGTGTGTGTGTGTGTGTGTGTGTGTGTGTGTGTGTGTGTGTGTGTGTGCGTGCGTGTTGTAGCAGCAGTCGAGGGTTTGTACCCTTAAGTTTGAATTTAGATTTGACCTCCGATCAAAATCCCAACTCAGTATCTTTGTTTTTTCTTTCTCTCTGCCTCTTGATCCCATCCACCTTCTACTCCACCGCTCTCCTTGACCACTCATCCCATTACACCAGCTTCGATTTTAATTCCCCCCGCCCCCCTCTTTACTATCTTCCCTTCCCTCCTTGCTTTAACCAGAAGCTATGACTCAGATAGGAGAGGTAAGAGAGGGCAGCTTCCCCTGACACTGCATGAGGATGTGAGCAGAATAGCTTCACCCGCTTTTAATGCACACACACACACACACACACACACACACACACACACACACACACACACACACACACACACACACACACACACACAGGGGTGTGAATCTTTAGTGGTCTCACGATTAGATTACAATTATCTTGTCAACAATTAAAATCGATTTGATATTCGGATGCATCACAATGTGTCACCGCCTCAATACAATATTCACAAATTCAAGCAGGCATACAGTGTGTGTGTGTGTGTGTGTATGTATATATATAAATATATATATATATATATATATATATATATATATATATATATATATATATATATATATATATAAATAACTCCCCTTTATATTGTACCTGCTCTTAAAAAAAGACACTTCCTGAATGTATCTGAACACAGCAGACAACTGACAGTAAGTCTGCTACAGTTGATTACTGCATCAATGCAAAATGATTAATGTCTACACCCATAACACACACACCACACACAACACACACACACACACACACACACACAACACACACACACACACACACACACACACACACACACACACACAACACACACACACACATAAATTCACACGCACTCACACATCTCTCTCTCTGTTGCTGTTGAATCCCAGTACAAGCACAAAGCTCCACGGCCATATGGTGTGTCCCCCCCCCCCTTCTCTCTCCTACTGGGTAAACAGGCCTTGGAAAACAGCATTTCTCTCAGACCGTTGTTTGGCTGCTGATCTCCCTTGAACAAATCTCTTTGTGTGTGTCATTACTGAAAGCGTTTGTTGATAACATTACATTACACTCTCAACCAGTGCGGCATGCTAAAATGTAAAACCCTATAGTCCATACCCTTTGCCTCTTGTGTTTGCTGTCACTATGTGATGTGTAGTGTTTTAATAAGACAAAATGTCTGCATGCCTAAAACTGGAAACAAGAAGTTGTAAAAAAAATGCACCTGCCTTACCAAACCCAATCACAAAATGGGGCTGGACCAGAGAAGAGCACTCTATTAAGTCCATGTCAGACACTTTATAGATTCACCTTTTATGCCTGAATTCCATTATGTTGGGAATTGGCACATCTCCACTAACAGGAAGTTACAAATTACAATGTCAGAGTACTTCTAAGAAAGACTCAACAATAATCCGGCCTGTAGCCTCTTTTCACTTCTTGAGTATAAAGTTTTGACGACCTCAGGTTGGCAAAAAAGAGCATTTGTTTATTTACGTCACATTGCAGAATCTTTTCAAACTGTTGAAGCATATTTCCTTTTACTTTTAATGAATGTACCCTACTAACAAGTGATCCTAACAGTGTATCCTCTGTGTTGTTGAGCTCCATTGTTGCCAGAAAAACTATCAAAAACATCAAAACGCCTCACAGGCTCTGGGTGACATGTTTGTTTTTATTATGAGCATGGAATTCCTAGTTTATTTTAAGTCCATTCCACATACGCACAGTCCTGCTGACGTAAATACCAGAGCACGGAATTTATCTTCGTTTTTCAGCACCGGGGGTTGCTGCTTGGCTGTGTCAATTTCTGAAAATGATTGAGAACTAAAAATCAAAACTATATATTTGTAACCTATTTTTAAATGTTTGAATCTTCAGTGTAGAACCACATTATAACGGACAGGAAGGAAGGTCGGAAGGTTCTGACAGACAGCTACATGACTTCCTACTTTTGGACTCTTCATGAGAATAGCTGACAATATATATTATGTAAACCTTATATTTTACAATAAGTTTGCATTGAAACGTTAAGCCAAAACATATTAAAACACCAGGCCAAGTATAGTAGAGTTCTAAAGCTTGTAAACTGACTCTGTAATATCCAGCCTGTCCTCACCCAGAAAATTGACAGAATAGATTGACTGTGCGAGCAGCTTATGACACCCATATCTACTTGTATTGTTAGTTAGCGACCTCACGTTTCACGTGTTTTTCCAACCCAAACTATAGTACTAAAGTATTTTCCTTAAACTTAACTAGATCCATTTCGCATGTTTAAAACTGCGACCATTACCTTAACTAGAACGTTCACATTATAAAAACTGCCCCCGCGGTCACAGATTTTGGTCCGATGTTATGGTCCCGTGTTTAAAATGGCCTAACACGACGTTAAATAACGTTAAATATTGCTAATGACTTAAACTTTATGTTTGTGAAGGAATGTGTCATTTTGTCTTTCAAATATCGTTAAATGTTGCTTTAATGTGAGATGCTAAGCTTTTGATAGATGTCGCATGGCCATATATTTTGAAGATTTAATGCTTTAAAGTTATAAAAATGTTTATAAGTGGAGGTAACAGCAACAAATTTTTACCGTTCACGCTAAGAAGATAAGTGTTTCTTTAGATGGATTAAAGAAATATAGATGCCAAGGCCACTAGCTTTATTTTTTTGTCTGCCATCCACTAAACAGTTGTATTTACCTAGCTAGGGTGAGACCTTGGCACTCTCACAGAGAGACATGCTAATAAACCATGGAAGCCACACATTACTGTTTCTAGGGAGGATTCATAAAATCACCACATCTATGTCTGATGTTGATTATCTACCCCAAATTGCTAAAATAAATAATAAACCCTGGTGTTGTATTGTCAAACGTTGTGTACTTCTTTTAATCAGGACACAATAAGTACTTGTGTCTACTTGGTGTGTTTCCACACACTTTTCCACACAATAAAGACTGAAAAACCTAGGGGTGTATCAAAGTGAAAATCTAAACAAAAGATCATTGCAATTTTCAAAGAAGCTGCCCTCGACTATGCCTTTCACAAACTAAACTAAACTTCGTGAAACGACTGTGTACCAAAGAGGAACAGGACTTAAATCGTGACTTAGGTTTGGCTACATTGTAAAGTAAGGCACAGGATGCTTTTTTTTTCTTCTTCATGGGTTTATCTTAGGTACTGTACAGTACAATACCCATATTGCCATTTTAGCAATATGTGATATATAAGAGGAGGGCTTCACAATAATAAGAAGCACACCTTTGCTCTTCACTCTGCTCTCTTCAGCTGGGCTGAAGTTTGCCTCTAGTTGTTGATTGTGAAAGTAGCCGTAAAAGTTGATAGCCAGACTTCAGTAGTTACTCAAAATGTTTTCTCTTTAGAGGCCCTTAAAACTACTTTTTGGACCTCTATCTGTTATTTGTCTTTTTGAAAGCAGCAGAACAGACTGCATGCTGATTACAGATGGAGCCAAATTAAAATTCACAGCACAGTGCATCATAGCCCCGACCAGCATGCTGTCACACGCGGGGAAAACTGGTTTCTATGGGTTGAGTAATGACTCAGCATAAGATAAAACACCTTGGTCCAAATAAATCACTGCATGTGTCTGTCCTCTGTATCAGCGGAGAATCAGCACATGGTCAAATATGTTGTAAGGTGAAATCAAACGGCTAAAAAGTAACTCCTAAAATCTACTTCCACTCAGAGAGTCAAAGCCACACCATGCTCATATGCGCCCTAATTTCATGCTGTATAGTAATTATGTGCAGGGTTTGGATATCTACTGTGTTCATACTGAAAAAATGTGACACATGACAAAAGTGAAAATATAAAGGAAAAGTTAAACCTTTTGGAAAATATGCTTAATTGATTCATGTTTGTCTTGACGAACCAGCTAGCCACTGGGCAGATGGATAAACTGTAGTTTGTAAAGAAATAGTTAAATTGATCACTTCACTTTCTTTGGGACATCACAACATCACAGAAGTATGCACAACTTAATATTTGGAGAACGATTGTGGCTTGGATTAAAACACTCCTAAGGAGCATGCATTTCCTGGGTGAAATAGAAAGTTCTGTGTTTTAGCGGTCAGCCGCGTTCTTATACATCAGCAAAAAAAAGGGTATTGCTTACGTATTAGACTGCTTAACTTTTTGTAGCTTTTTGAAAGAATGGTTCATGAGAACAGGCTGATGTGGTATGGTAAAGGACACGGCTTCAGTTTACCTGCGCAACAGTCTTCCCTTTAATCATATTCTCAACAATCTCATATCCCGTTCAGAAGAATCTCAAATATAAAATGTGAGATATTACAATATGTGCTATATTGTGGCCTACCGTTCTTGAGTGATGGTTTTCATGATCCATTCGAGCTTGTTTCCATGGTGATATTGAGATTACTGTCTCATGCAAATGCGGATTATTGTCCATGCAAACAGTTGCCGTAAATGCAAACAGACATATGCAGGAGAGGATATAAGATTCATATAGACAGTGTATTGCAAACAAGGCCTGGGCCACACACACACACACACACACACACACACACACACACACACACACACACATATATATAATAATATATATAATATATATATTATATATATATATAAATGATAATTGTAAATAAATCAGCCTATTTATAAAAAATTACTTTATGTTTGGCTCACAAAGGTAGCCATCCACAGATACATGTTCCACGTGAATGTTTAACAATTAAAAGATAATGTATGATCTAGTATTCTATGCACTCAAAAAAGATATGTACTAAGGATTTATGCTTTCAAAATGCAAATTAATTGTATACATAAGAAGTAGGGGTCCCTGCGTTGAAGACCCCTGCTTTAAGAGCCTGGTGATAATTTTGGTATGACTTATAGATGATGTAAAAGAGGCTAAATACATTATCAAAAGGTCACAAAGCATATTCAGATAATCATGTATCCACTAAAGATACAACACGTAAAGGTTTCATTATGTGCAAGGGAAAGTCGTGTGTGAAATCGGTACTTCACAGCCCCCTCTGAAATCGGCCTTACTTTGGTCTAGTTAGAGGACAGGCTTGAAGGACGACCTAATGTGTGTACATTGGAATAATGGACATTAGTAGCCTACTCTGTCTCGACCGCCATATTCTTTCAATATCAGCCGAAAGCTCAGATCAAGAATCTCGAGTTCTCCTTAATAGTTGTTTATAACTCCTAAAGTTGGGGGATTCCAATAAGTAGTCATTTCTGCTCATCGCCGTGCCCTCCGGTGACAGCGGCGATTGTTATCGTTGTCTTGGGGGAACCGAGTTTAGAGATGGAGAGAGGGAGAGAGAGAGAGAGAGAGAGAGAGAGAGAGAGAGAGAGAGAGAAAATACACTTGTGGCATTACAACCTCTGTGAAAGGAAACTCGGACGTAAGCTGCATTTCGTGGTGATATTTGGGATCTAGGTTTTTCTGTTTAAGTCCCGTGATACAATGTTTGGTGTTTTTGTAATTTTGTCATGTATTTCTATTGTCATTAGTGTTCATGTATTAGTTCATTTGTATTTGCTTGAGAACATTTCCATACTTTTCATGATTATTTTTTTTCCTTTTTTTTAAAAAACAAAACAAAAAAACATACAACTCACGGCATGAACACATCACCTCTAACTCGCCATCACCACCTCCCTTTACAAAATTTAAGACAAGTTTCAATAATATCCACAATATTTGATATAACTAAACAAAAAACAACAACCTGTTTCCATACTAAAGAAAAAAAAAATACTGTATTACTGTTTATAATATCAAATGAATTATTTTGATTATTGAAATTCTCAATGTAGCACCAATAACAGTTTAAGTCATTTGATTTAATTAGGGTGATACAAACTTAGTATAGACATTGTGTATGAATGCAATGTTCAATAAAGTATGAAAAAAGAAATCTTAAGTCACATTGACGTTTGCAACAACCCAATTTATTAAATGTCACATAATAAGGTATCTTATTATGTTAGATAGATTATTAATATTCCGGTCTAGACAAGAAGAGTTTTTTGAAATATGTTATTTAATATCTGTGTAGAGGTTGGGGTGGCGCCTGGGTAGCTCACCTGGTAGAGCGTGCGGCCATGTACAGAGGCTCAGTCCTTGACGTAGCAGCTGCGGGTTTGGTTCCGACCTGTGGCCCTTTGTCCCCTTTCATGTCTAAAGCTGTCCTGTCCGAAATAAAGCACAAAAAAACATTTGAAAAGAGAAAAGAAATTGGAAGTGTTGGATGATATTGTAGAAACTCAGAGATAGAAATCTCACCAAACCGTATAATCCAGACCATCTGCATGGATAGATAGCACTTGAAGTTAATTATCAAAGGTTTTCTTTGTAATTATGGATGAAGTGTCCAGTTCATATAGCCTTATAGCGACAGCAGGCACAAAAAGAGCCGGGTGACATTATTAGCATCACGCTGTAGCCTGAAAGTTCCTGAGGGCCTGTATGATTTGTTGCAGCTCCACTTCAACACTGCGCCCCTCATCGTATCCAGAAGCACTCTCCAATAAGATGAATGATTTTATTCCACCACTGACACATCACTGTGATGTTATTGCCTGGAACAAAACAAAACCTCCCCACTGGTGCTTAAATCTGTCAGCGTTATGTTGTGGGATTCTTCCCAAAAAAAAAAGTGCCCGGAATGTCCCTTAAACAACACCAGACAGACTACTTCACTATCATTTCTTTGTTATTATCACATTGTATTAATCTGGCCACCGTAAGTTTAAACTCCCATTGAGGATTTTTTTTCTAATTATATTAGCTGTGCTTGAGTAAGCAGACGTGTTTTCCTCTCATTTTAATGCAAAGTACAATCTGTACAAATGTAAGCAAAACACTCAGAATTCTCGGTAATCTAACACATTCTGTCAGTCCAAGTGCTCTGTCAATCAATTAGGGAATGGGGGACAACAAAAAAGCTTTGTGCTGGAATCCTCTGTGTGGTACTGCCTATCTATTTATCCTTGGGTTAAGATTAGGCCTGCAGAATGCTTAAGATAGATGCTATGTCAATTTCATTCTAAAGGAATTGAAATTCCTTTAAACTAAAAGGTTTAGCAAATCTGCATT
Source organism: Etheostoma spectabile (assembly GCF_008692095.1). Classification (NCBI taxonomy): domain Eukaryota; kingdom Metazoa; phylum Chordata; class Actinopteri; order Perciformes; family Percidae; genus Etheostoma; species Etheostoma spectabile. The sequence continues at coordinate 16,963 of NW_022603003.1, forward strand.
CAGAGAGGGGCTGCGCTAATAATGCGGCCTAATCAGATTACTTTGATCATTGTAAAGCCGGTGGGTGGCCACTTTCTCTTTTTTTTTACCTCCCTTTCCACCACTTTCTTATTTGGCTCTGCATTTTTCTGTCTTCCTCCGCAACTCTTTCTTTCTCTCTTTTTCCCGTTCTTTTTCTATCTCTTCTTATGTTTCTCCCACCTCTCTGCTGGGTGGTACCATACACGGCAGCGGCGGTCTCATTAATCCCACGCTCATGACAAACTAGTCCCAGGGAGAGAGAGAGAGAGAAAGAGCGCACACTTTTTAAAAAGTGCCCTGTCACACTCTGGCATGTCATTTGCATTTAGGTTGAAACCAGTCGGGACTCCTAAATATCATCTGTTGGCAGAGGGAACTCCCTTTTCACTGCGGTAGGAGGGCATCAGTTATTGTCAGGCCAAACCTTGTTATACTCTAACAACTTTACACCCACACACACACACACCACACACACACACACACACACACACACACACAACACACACACACACACACACACACACTGCTCTGTCAAAGGAAATGCAAGTGTTTTGGTTTGTAAATAGGTTATAATCTTTATAAGGTTATGGCTTTATCCAGCATGCAAGTGGATCCTTTGCCAGTAATCAGTGTAATGGGCTGTCTGACAAAGAAAGTGGTGTACACTCACACGGCGGGGAAGTCAAGCTCTAGTAGGGACTGCATTGTAATCTTATGTATGTACAATGTGTGCACAAAATATTAATAATGCTTCCTTTTACCATGCATTGTTTAAGCCAGGTAAGTGCTTACATACATGGTGCACATAGTATGAGTTGTCTATTTAGAAACATTAGTTAGCTAGCTAGCTACTTCAAGACATTCTGGGAGATTTAAAAAAGGATCAGGATATTGTATATGTTAGTGTTCTAGGTTACAGTGGTCATACCATTGGTCTCAGTGGCTATGAACTAGATATTAATATTAGCATTTTAGTATAATGACAGTGAATGCTGAGTCGAGCAGGAATAATGATGATCTAGTTCTTTGTCTTAGTTAAAAGTGTTAGCCTGCTAACTTGTGTCACTTAGTGCTAATGGACGCTAAACACTACAGTACGATCTGAGACTGGCCAGAAAATCCTTATTTTAGCAGGTATAATGCTTTTAAACCAGTGTGTTAGACACAGTAGACATTTCACTATCAGCCCTTAACTGTCAACCTCATGGTGGTGTGGGATGAAAAGTCAGGGGGCCGATCAACAGCGCCATCCATAGAACCACGCTGCTATCCAAAACTTTAGATTAGAATGCAACACACATGCTTTCTCTTCCTTTTTGGCTAACATCCAATGGCTTATACCCTTTGTATCTATTGTAAAATGTTTTTAAATTGTGTATATGAATATTTTTTATGAAGTTCTCTTGTTAGATGTATGTTGTGATTGATGTTAGCTTTGCATCTAGAACATATTAGTTTGAGAAGATTTACCTACAACAATGTAGTCCTATGTGGTTAAATACTTGGCATGGTCCCAACAGGATGTTCAACACGCCCCCGTTTCAGTTAAAAAACGTTGCTATGTTTGTCGGGCTGGACGTGGCCCATAAATACACAGGAAATGCTTAGTGGCTCATCCTTAACATTCCTGAATGGTGAACTAGACAAAGGAACAAAGAAAACGTGAGTCTGAAAAAAACAATTAATTCTTCAAACTTTCAAAATAACTAAAACCAAACTAACATTGTGTCTTTGCTTAACAAACAGTACTCACTGTAAATTTCACAAATTTTACCACCAACGAACCTTGGATACTACAGTAAATGCATAAATGTTACCCAAAAGTAATGGTAAAATGATGGCAAACTGAAAATAAACATGTTGCCAGTTTGAAACAACCCTTTTATCCTTAATGATTTGTGTCATTATGTCAAGTATAGTTTAGATTCTCTGCCCGCGCCCGAACCTGACCCGACCGATATTTTCCGCCCCTTTCCTTTGACTTTTGGCCTTTGATCAAGCATTTGTGCTTTTTTACTTGCTTTTTACATTACTTTATTAGCATTATTGGGTGGGGAGGAAGCTATGACTCTCCAGCTTCTCCCAGAGCTCTGGGTAGTGCGGCCATTCGGCATGCAGACTACGGCAAAGGGCAGTATTAATTAGGTGATCGAGACAAGAAAGTCTCCTATATGGTTCCAGGGATTTGATTATTTTGCTGCCTTGATCTGCTACCCACACTATTCGGCTGAGGGGGGGAGCTAGCGTTGAGTTTTTATTTTACGTGTCTTCATTTGGATCCATTTGCGATCCATTCCCTTCTGAATAAGCAAAGAAAACAACACAGTTTATATGCTCTGTCCTTGTTGCATTATTCATTAAGATGATTCTAAACAGATTTCTGTAGTTCAAACAACTCGGAATTGTAGTTGAGAACGTCAGTAATAACAGCCCACGTATTAAAAAATTGTCGGGTTTGTATCAGGCTCGGGCTCACAATTACAGTTAATTTGTCGGGCGGGGCCTGGCTCAGACACAATGTGCACTGGCTCGGGTAGGGTCAGGCTTGATTTTTTTGGGCCGGATCTAAGCTCTCAAGGCATGAATAGATACCAGATGAAGCAGACCAAATAGAAGAACCTATAGCTTTGAATCAATTGAGACATTGAGAATGTAAATAGATTCTTCTTATATAGCGCTTTTCTAGGCTTAAGGACTACTCAAAGCGCTTTTACATAGTGCAGGAACCATTCACCATTAACACACATTCACACACTGCGGCCGAGGCTGCCATACAAGGTACCACCTGCTCATCAACACACAGACACACACACACACATTTACACTCTGGTGGTGCAACGAGGTTCATTGTCTTGCCCAAGGACACTTTGACATGGAACTGCAGGGCCAGGGATCAAACAACCAACCTTCGGATCTACCCCTGAGCCACAGCTCCACCCTTGTCCAGGTGCAAAGATGGTGTAACTCGACTTGTTCCTTAAGTTTTGCACACTGTGTAAAAGCCTTTGATCAGCAGTAAAATATTGCTTGCAACTACATATCGGGCTGTAATCAGTGTAATGGTCTTGTGGAACATGTAGCCTGTGTTTATATATAGATCTTTCCACAAGGCCTTGCAGTGATGAGTAGGTTTTTTGTAGTAAGAGCTGAGTGTCTTGAGCGTTTCATGTCTTACCTCCTTACTGCCTATCGCCTTTCACTCTGTTCCCGTCCTAATTCTCCTCTCCCATTCCAACACAAGTGCCTTAACTTACTGGTGAGTCACTCAGTTCTGGGATCTTTTTCTTTGATCAATCCTAATCTCATTATTATTTACAGGCCGTGATTTCACCCTGCAACCATTGCTGCGCCGCAGCACGAATAAACAGCACATAGTATTGACTTTGATCATTATGGACTATACGCTGATGGACTGTGTCTTTCTGATCTGCATTGTGCTTGCACTTCTTATGTTAAGTTCATTGTGACATCTGTGTGTAAAATAAGCCTTATATTATTTGATAGCTTGTATACCAGTAGAGCTGGCCCAATACATTTGGGTAATAGATTTCTCTATAGCACTCGGTCATGCTAGCAATTAGTGTAATAGTCTACTACGTGGCAGAAAGTGCAAAGTAATCCATAAACAATATAAGGGTGTGTACTGTGTACCATCCTGCAAAGTTGGCATTAAACTGGATCTGATCTGCAAATTCCTAATTTTAAAATTGAAAGGGAATGAGGGCCTTAGCTTCCAACAACATCAACTTATAAATCAGTAATAAAATAATGACAATAAACTGAATAGCTACTACTATAACTATGCAGTTGAGAATGTAGCACATATAATATTTTTAGGAGAATTTGAAAAATATTAGCACTTAAACATCTCTGTGTTCTGCTTTCTGACAATATATTTTTCCAGATATTCATTTGGGTTTTTAAAGCTTTAGTGCGTAACTTTTTTTAATATTAGTGAACGTCCGTTACATTCAAGCCATTGCCAAATGAGTTGCTAATTAAGACCATCAGCTCCACACAACCCTCTCTGTATTTCTCAGTATGTTCAGAAGATTGTGTAGTCTCGACTTTCCGAGCAGAAACTGTGATGAAGATAATTACCTCTTCTGAAGAGTCCATGTTTTTTTTTTATTATTTTTTCTTAAAGGGGCTGTAAGTAGGATTGTTAAGATCCAGGACTTTTGAACTTTTAAAATTTTTTCAGTTCCTCACCCCTTCTGCTCCCCCCCCCCCCCACAAGGGAGAGCTGTGTACGATAGAGCGCGTGTAAAGCAGGGAGAAGAGAGAAGGGGAGGAGCCCTATCCCCAGCTCGTGTGAAAGGGGGATGGGAGGACGCAATGAAATGCGTGTGCCTGAGCGGTGATCGATACACAGTTAGAAAGGGTCTACTTGAACATAGGGTCAGTGTCAGCAAATCTAAAGGAAAGTTAGTTTTCTATGGCTTTCCTACTGCACCTTTAACATACTGTATGTCCTCCTGGTTAAAAAAAAAAGTCCTTACCCTTTCAATATGTCTCCGCGCTGGCCACAGCATTATGTTTTTTGGTTGCCTGTCCCACTTTTAATACCTGTTTCATCATTTAGATAGTGTCTTGGTTGATTCTAATTTGGTTAAAGGCATTTCACTATAATTTCGGGATGAATAAAGTATCTATCTATCTATCTATCTATTTCATATAACCAGTGTTTCAACAGCATTTAGATTACTGCATTTTAATGCAGAGTTGAGACTGCTACACATTGGCGTCCGGTTGCACTTTCAGTGATCTCTATTTGATTTATGTCTTACACTCAGTGCTCTTACTGCTCATGACTTATGAGCCTGATGCATCTTTGCTACTCTTCACACTTACATAACAGAGAATTACCCATAAAGCTCTGTCATGCATTTATAATGTTTTCTGTTTCTTTACTGTGCGTGTTTTTGGCATACATCACTAATATTTCAAACAGCGAGGAGTGCAGTGTCTGAGGAACTGAGGTATGACACAAAGCACTATCTTCTTATGCTCCACTGCTTCCATAAAATCACTGTTTACTCATCTTTATATCTTGAGTTCATCATTTCCTGGGATTTCTTTGTTCCTCTTACATGGATATACACTCTTGCAGTTTTTAAAGGGGTTTGATGTACTGTAAATGCAGTGGTAATAGCTGACACTGACTACCCATCCAATGCAATACATCGTCTGAGACCCATTAACGTCTGTACAACATTTGTGCCAATTCGTCCAGTAGATGTTGAGGTATTTTACTGGATGTGTGAATACTTTGACATGTTGGTGGTACTACAGGACAAGTCAGGCGATTGTCAAAGTCAATAGAATTAATCTTCTAGTGCAGTGGTTCTCTATTTTTAGGGGTCGCCAGATGGTTGGGGAGAAAAAAAAAAATATACCATATACTAGACTGAGGAATGCTAATTTTTTTACATTACTGTGGCTTTTTTTATATTTCATGTACAATTTCACTTGTAAATTAGGAGGTCCAGGAACACAGAAAGTAGTCTAATGGGGGGCCAGGGGGAGAGAAAAAGTTCCAAAGCATCAAAAATCAACAAAGCAGGAAGCAGATTGGACAAGGCTAGGTGCTAGCTGCTACAACTAAACTGTCATTAAACCAAAGCATTATGTTTACATGTATTAATCAGAGCATTCACAAAAATAACTTAAAATCGGCGGGGGGGAGGCATGTAGAATCAGCTGTTTACATTGGATTGCAGCGCTCTTTCTTCAAGGGGGGGTGACAAACACAAACTTCACTATTGGGGGGGGGGGGGGGGGGGAGAGACCACTGCTCTAGGGGAACATAGTTATCTGTACATGTTATGACAATTTATGAAAAAGTTGAAGTATTTTAATGAAATTTTGCATGGCACTATTATTTAAACACAACAACACCAGGAGATGTCTGTTTCTTCCTGGCTGAAGAGTCCAGTGGATCTCCTTCATGATGTTGACAATTTGTGCTGCAACAGCAGACGGCCTCTCATTTAGTCCTTTTGTTTTTCTGTTGTCTTTGGTAGAGATCTCTGGGAATTCAGAGGACATCCCTCTGGTGCGCTGGAAGCAGCAGTGGCTGGAGAATGGCACTCTGCTCTTCCACATCCACCACCAGGACGGCAGCATGAACCCCCCGGAGCCGACCGAAGACCCGGCCAACGATTCGGCGAAGGAGGAGCTCCGCATCCTGCACATCTCTGTCATGGTAAGACTCTTGCTCGGGGCCTGACTGTTCACAAAGCTGCAAAAATGGAAACTGTTTTATAGTCTGATATCTTTTCTTTTGACATGCAGTCAAAATAACTTTTTAATTGGCCAAAATCTTTCATTTGCAAAATTAAAATGACAAAGGAAAGAAATTGCTTTTCTTTCTGGCTGTTTTCATGGAGATATGGATTTCAAGAAATAAAGTTATTTTAGTATTTCCCTGAAGCTGAAACATTGACAGATATATCTTCTTGAGATAAGACAACATGTGCCTTTCCCTTGTTTTGTTCCCTGTGTATTCCAAATAAAGCTGACTGCACACTTTTTTTAGGGTTTAGGGAGCAAATAAATCATGGTACAATGGCTGCAAAATGCTTCATTAAAAAAACGTCTCTGTGTCTCAGATTTGTATCACTTGCATAAGAACTCTTTATTGTCCAATCAAAACCTTTTAAAAAGCTGTGTCACTTCATGGCAGATAAGTTTAGAATGGACACATATAAAGTGCATGGCATGCACTCTAGCCGGTTTTTCTGATTTTTGCCAGAGGGAACGGACATGTTTGACATTGCAATGGATGCATTACAGTACAAGTGTAAAGACATGGAGGACGTCAAGGTGGACTCCTGCAAGGTTTTCCCTACGTTTTAAGGCCAAGCCGTTATGGGGAACATCTAAGCTGAAGGAAATAAAATCAGTGTAAGCATCAAAACCAACTAAAAGACTTTTCTCAGATCTAATGCATGGAGTTGGTCCCCAGTGGACTTCTTTAGCAAGTTTTGTCTTAAAGAGTTCATATCATGCTCATTTTCAGGTTCATAGTGTATATTAAAACACACAAATTTGTTGTGCTGCACATTGCTGCAGTTCCTCTTTTCATCCTGTGTTTTCAGCTCTCCGTTTTAGCTACAGAGTGAGGCATTTCACTTCTGTTCATCTTTGCTGGGAGTCGCACATGCGCAATACCGAGCTGCTTCTCATGTTGCCTAAATTTCCTCCTCGACTCCTTTACTTGCATCCCTTCCTCACGTCTTAGTCCCTCCCACCGAGGAGGCCTTGGAGAGACGCAAGGAAATCATTGGAGGAGAGAGGCAACGAGCAAATGTGTTTTAGAGGGATAACATGTCCTTTCCTCTGAAGCGTCACAATAATTCTTCAGCTGTTTGGGTGGAGTTAGGAACTCCTTCAGCTGCATGGCTTCCGGGAAGGCTGCTCGTCTGTATCCTCGCCTATAGCTCCTCAATGATCCCTCCTCGATGCTCGGCCCTGGGGCAGAAATAAGAGATTTGAGACGGCCTTCACAGTGGAGGGACAGAACGACTTCCGGTTCAGCCTAGGAGTAGTGAAGCTATTAAATAAGGGTGATGGGATTCAGCTGTAGTGTCTCAGGACCTCTGCTCTAACTAGCTTGGGTTGAGGGCGTGCCACACTAGCAACTAGGCAAGCATTTTAACGTGTGTTACAAAGTGATACAAATGTCATGGAAGTAAATGCTGGAGAGCAGTGTCTAGCAGTGTTTCTGTGGAAGATGGTAACTGCCTTTGAGGTGGACTTTGGGCTTTTTCACTTTGTAAACCTATTAGATACGCAAAAACATATATAACACAATAAAGAAAGGGAAAAAGCCAAAACGCATAATATGAGCACTTAAGCTGTTTGAGGTTATTTAATTATCTGCTCTAGATTTCCCAACATTTTAAACACACATAGGGAAATAATGGTACAAAATAATGTGAAATTGCATATGTTTTTTAATTAAAAACATCAAATTTTCTTCAGGGAGGACCTTAAACCCCAGCAAAAATACATGCACCTAAGTCTTCCACAAACCTAGGAAAACACTGTCTTGTATTGGAGCAGTTTTTTTTTTGTGACGATAACAAAATTGGATTTATGCTTTTACCCATGTTTAGTCAGAGAGACAATGTACAGACTATAACAGCGAGACAGTCTGTAATTCTGTGTCCAACAAACATTAAAGTTCTGCATTTCGGTTGCAGAATGTAGATTTTTGCATGCTTGCACTGTATCAAACCTTATCTGCTATGTCGGCAAAGTAGGGAAATGAACCCTTAGATCACGCAGCTTTCTCCTCTTGCCTGAGGAAATGTATAGTTATTAGATCTCAGATATGCCACACCTACTCCCAGTGCCCTTTTCTGCCCAAAGACATTGCAACTGTGCTTTGATGGATGATATGCATTTTGAGATATTGAAAGCATATTATAGCTGCATACACAAATGATTAGTCAGGTTGAGAAGACTTTTGCCAACAGCTACATCTGCTAAATGGAGGCAGGGAGTCGCGTTTCGACACCCTGAATGTCCCCAACCTTGAGACCTTGGAAAAAATAACTGTCCTTGACTACCCCTCTGGATTTATGTATGATGTAAACATCAAGCCAATCTACGTTTGCTCAGGCTTGAGGGGTGACACCATTTTTGATCTGGAAATGAGATAGCTAGTGCTGAGATTCTGCTTCTTAAAGCTTTGATTTTCCTCTAATCTCACATTTGTACTTCCCGCTCTATCTGCATTTCACATCCCATCAACCTCAGGTCCGTGTCTTTGTGCTCCCTGCTCTGTTAATTCCTCATCCTGAAAGAGCTGTGGCGGTAACGCTGCCACGAAAGTTTTTTCATGAGGGTGGGGTTGAGAAGGATTAGCATGCAGATATGAGCAGACCGTGACAACAGATGGAAGCGTGTTGCCGCTGTGCTGCCCAGGCCCCGCTGCAGCTTGCCACCCTGCTGGAGGCCGACCTATAAATCCAGAGCCGTGTCACTTGTTCAGCTCCTTGTGGATACAAAAGGGTCCTGTGAAGGCTGCTCTATGGGCTTTTAGCTTAAGCGGACACCTGTCACTGGACCTATTTTCATTGTATGTCTTGGGAGACTGAAGAACAGCAGCAGTCAGCACCGGTAGAATAAAGCAGTGGGTGCTGGAAATGTCTCAGTTGTTTGAGGTCTCAGCATAATATTACAAATACTTTTGCTTATGCAACAACCAGCAGGAAGAAGACGGATCAAACTAATTAATTAAAAAATGCCATGCCATCAGTTTTGCCTAAACCTTATTCAAAAATGGCACTTTGGAAAATGGCATGGCATGTTACCTGTTGTTGGTTGGTTTGTAGAAGTGGGCTGTAACGCAGTCACATTGTTAGGGTTCAGTCTGAAATTTCTGACACTGTCTGCATTTCGCTGCATGCTTTTGGTTACCAAAGCTCCAAAACGTCTTACAGAGTCTGACTTTTGTGATGTAGCCACATTCCAGTAGAGCTCTGCACAGGCCTAAGACTTGAGCTCTGCCCTTTTCTGCCTCTTTAAGACTGCTCTGGACTGGCACTGCCAACTTAGATACTCAGGCAAATGATTGGCACAGCAAGAGAATAAGGAGAAACTTGTCCAGTGCACATAGCTTTACAGAGCAAAGGACCTGCTCCTGTAATGACTTCCAATACTTTGTGGAGACCCTTTGG
>NW_022603004.1:0-40309 GCF_008692095.1 Etheostoma spectabile
CTGCAGAGGCTAATGCTGTATTGAGCTTTGGACAGGCCGTGGGTCGGGGCCAGGCTGGTTCAGCTGCTCCACACCTGGTGTCCCGCAAGGGTGGGCTGGGGGGGGGGAGGTGGGTGGCGGATCTCAGCACTCCTCTTCACCCTGAAGAGGTACCATCATCCTCATGGAGTCCATCTATCCAACCTCCAACACCTCATGAATCACCAACCTCCCAGACCTCCCTCCTCTGGGGTCTGCTGATCAACAGACAGCAATGACCATTAGCAGTCCGTCGCTCATTCCTGTCAACTGTTTTCCTTTGTCTTTCATTGATGTCTGACATTAGGAATTTGCAAAAAAAACATTGTCCACTCATATTGCTGACCGCAGGAACACCTAATGTAAGGGGTGTCTGATTTGAGATGATATGCACAAAAGCTCTTTCTGAAATCAGGTACATCTGTTTGCCATGAAATCCACAATGTGCAATGAAAAAACGAATTACTAAAACCGAAGCACCACATTTAATTTTTGATTTATGAATATCATTTGGGATGACATTGCAAACTACATCATCACCGAGCAATTATTTGCTTCTTGGTAACATCATGAGATGTTAGGAGCTGAGAAATGTCCCTAATTCCAAAAGCTGTCTCTGATATTTAGATTTAATTGGCTAATGGTACACAGCTGCTGACCATTTTGTGTGGCATACAAAAACTTACAGATGCACTGGTTGGAACATCTTTTTCTTTTTTTCTCGTCCCGTCATGTAGAACTGCTTCACAAACAAGGCAACATCTGCAGACAAGACTGATTTTGAAAGAGGCTGTGCGGATTATTTTGGCGCTTTGATTACACAAATTCAAGGAGCTTAAATCGTGCAGTAAATTACAAACTAGGAAACCATTTATTTAAACCCAAGTCACATAGGATCCCGCCCAAAAAGTATATATGGATTAGTCTGACGCATCCAAAGACAAATAGCAGCTCTTCATTTAAGTGAAGCAAGTACTGGATGATGCATTGCCACTCCCTGTTCTTCTCTTAAGTGCTTGAACTTGGATTCCCTCACTCCGGTCCACCCCCTCCCCTTCAGCTACAGGGAGGCGTGACATGACTTTGGCCCTGACCCTGGGCCCTACCTGGATGTTTGTTTGGAGCGGGTGGAGATCAGATGTTTTTGGTCATTACACCGCCTCTCATTATGTCTCACGTAGCTTCCAAATAAACTAATGAGACAGTGTTTAATGTCCAGAGTCCCTCTCTGCCCTGATGTAGGAGGGGGTGGTGTGTGTGTGTGTGTGTGGTGTGTGTGTGGTGTGTGTGTGTGTGTGTGTGTGTGTGTGTGTGTGGTGTGTGTGTGTGTGTGTGTTTGTGTGTGTGTGTGTGTGTGTGTGTGTGTGTGGTTTTAGGGGTGCGTCGAGCCAAATTACCCCAACGTCTCGTTCAGTGATGGCACCTGGGCCCTTGTCTCTGCGGGGAGGGTTAGCTCAGGTAGGGGAATCCCTGGGGGGGTTTAGGCTGGACCCAGCTGGAAGAGTTAAAGAGCTAAATGCTGATTGGGGCTGGCTTTGATAAGAGAGGTGTTTGAGTTTCTGCATTAAGAGGACGGGGTACTCATGGGGTTTCTTTTGTTTGAGGACATGTGCAAGAATCCAACCAAACTGTCCTATGTAAAATTCCAGAGTTGAAGTGAACGCATTCATAAAGGGATGGCTGTAAAAGGTTTGTAATGGAGCACGAGAGACCCAGCGCTAGACCTATTAGTGACCTGCAAGTACACCGGCACAACATTAAAAACACATGTTAAATGTTGGAGGACATACATTGAGGCTCAGTCTAGTGGTGGTGTGTGGGAGTGTGTGTGTGTTGTGTGTGTGTGTGGTGTGGTGTGTGTGTTGTGGTGTGTGTGTGTGTGTGTGTGTGTGTGTGTGTGTGTGTGGGTGTGTGTGTTAATGCGCAAATAAAAAGAGACATCAAACACATGTACTGTATGTCTGTACACTTCACATGCGCTAACAACACTGATGATAGAAACTGCAGCATTTGGACTGTCAATTTATATATTAATACAATGATATGATACAACATAGTGCCAGTTTAAGCATTGCAGTATGTTGAAGGAACTTGTTTTGGTCGAAATGTGTACGTTCAAAAGTAGTTGTAGTCATGCAACAGAAAACTCAGATTGCACAGATAGTCTAGCTAGCTGTCTGGATTCACCCTGCAGAGATCTGAGGGGCACTTAACCAGAGTCCTCATGAATCCACTGGAGGTTCCAACACAAAGGAAGAGAAAGGTAACTGACATCCGGCCAAAAAGAAGGACATACCGCGAAATTTCTAGCGGCAATCGACCAATCCCGGAAATGGAAGGTCATGGATATAGACTAGGGGTGGACTGGATTGTCTCTGCAGCAAACAGTCAGTCAGTCAACCCCTGCACTCCTTAAATCAAACTAAAATTTGTCTGTGAGTGAGTGAGTTTCCAACACGTGGTTTCCGGTTAAGATGCCATCATTTTGATCACTGGCAGTTAGTTTGGCAATTTATTGAAGCCCAGTAGGTAGGACTGGGAGTTAGTTTGCAAGCATACGGCTCCTTACTGAAGTCAGTAGCCTAAATGTAACCTACCAGTTCAGAACCGGGATGAATCAAACTAGCTAAAGATTGCTATGTTTGCTAGGACTACAAGAAAGATCCCTGCCCATAATTGCAACTGGAGAGTAGATGTGGAGTTGAGTTTGTTGAGATAAGGTTTATTGTATTAAACCTCACAGCCACTAGGGTACACATGTGCTGTTTTTTTAAGTCTTAGTAGGATGTTACATTTTAAATAGGGTGACCAAATGTCCTCTTTTGACCGGCTATGTCCACTTTTGACGTACTGTCCGGGGCGTCTATAAACCCGGAGATTTATAAATTCATGAAAATGTCCGGTTTTCATGGGACAACAGCATTAAGCGTGACTGGTGCTTTGCACACAATACTACGGTACTTTGTTGCGTGACGTAATTCCAGAGAGGCTACCTTATATATTTTACTTTATTATATATTATGCTAGCACATATGTTTCAGTGTCTGATAAAGGTGTTGGAGATCTCAAAGCTCTCATGGACACCGAAAAACCTTATCTTATTACATGAAAAAGGTTTTAAGAGCTATTTAGTTGAAGCTGGATTTTGAAGCGGCACAGAATAGGTTATACACATTATTTCATATTTCTTTATTTTCAAAGAGAGTTATTATTTAGTTTCAGGTTGTTTTATTACACAAGTTATTTTGTACCACTGAGGCATAATAAAAGCATGTCCATTACCACTGAGAAGCCTGTCTGAATTTGTGTCTCAAGTGTCCTCTTTTTTGGAAATCTAAATATGGTCACCCTAATTTTAAAGCAAAACAGTAAAGTTCAAAACCACAAGTGCTCACACTTCAACTGCTTTCTTTCTAATGGATAGACTTCTAAGACCTTTTTCTGTGTGATTTTCTCGTCTGCTACTATAGAAATGCAGTGGGGGGGGGGCGCAATGACAGCCTGGTGTACTTAAGATGACATGTCTAGTGCAATCAGTATCAGGGAAGCAGCCAACGTAATGGCCATTTCACACCTATCCGGTAATGATCCAATAGGAGCACCGTGATGATCGGAATGAGAGGACATCAGAATTCATGGAAGATGTGAAAAGCCTTCTCTAAAACGCATGACTCATTCTCAAAGACTTGATGAAAAGAGTGCTTTTAGCAGCATTTCGATGCTGGATGACTGTTTGAATGTGCAAAGACCACATCACATTGGGCTTCAAGGCCAATCAGACTTCCAGATGATGCTGGGAGTAAGTTAAATGGATCAATCAATTACTCAATAAATCAAAGGGCACAATCTGTCCTCTTTACTAACAATGGAAAGAGTCATTTCCATAGCATGTTGCATTTAAGATGCAGAATCCATTATGGAATCAGTGTGCCAGACACAACTGGTTAAATGCAGTAAAAAGCAGTCAGTCCTAGCCACCTGAGGCTGTTTGATATCTGAGAACTTCTAATAATTTAGTCATGCATGTACAGTATTTCATGTTGCTTCAGTTCATTGCCAAGTGAAGTCTGAGCTGAATCCTTGTAGAGACACATTGAAATGCAAAAAGGCTCACATGATGAGTGAAGCTGTTTAGCCATTACATGAATATTACATTCCTGTAGAACGCTAATAGGGCCATGTTGGACCATTGCAGCCTACAAATCATTCCATATTGAATCTTTTGAGTGTGTATGAGAACTGGCTGCTGCATCAACTTTTATTTCAATGTGTCTGTTAGGCCTGCAACAATTATTACATAATTGTCTAATGGCCAGTGATGGGAACAACAGCATTATAAATAATGGCGTTACTAACAGCGTTACTTATTCAGCAATGAGTAATGTATTTGATTACTCTTCCCAGTTTAATAACGCTGTTACCGATACTGCCGAAAAATGTGGCACGTTGCTATAATTGAAGCTTTGAACATTTGAAAATTTGAGAAATTGAACTTCTTTTCTTCCTTGGTCAGTGGGCCGTGCACGAGACAAGCGCATAAATGCTGACGATTGGCTGAGGTTGAGTAAAATTCATGGTAAGCCAATCAGAGGTAGAGTTGGGCGGGCGTTGGAAAGCATGCGTAGTCGGACACAACGAACAACACAAGCGAGTCAGTCAACGAGAGACAGGTATGGCGTCACGAAATCAGGGGGTGGGGGGGGGGAAGTAGCTTTTCCTGCTAAAGATTTCCCACCGTGGTCAGAAAACATAGGCACTATGATCCAGAGTGATACACACACACACGCCGGCTCAACGTACACAACAATGCAAAAGTATACACGTCAGGCCACTTACACTATTTGCACTACAAAGAGTGTATTTGTTATTAATTTTTGCAATAGTGCTTGACAAGCATTATTTAATTTTGCACAGTTGTGGCCTGTTGAGGAGCAATACATATCAAAAGTTCCGAAACATCTATATTGTTATTTGTATTGATCCACAAGACATAATATCTACATACATGGCATTTGATTGGAGGCTAGTCTCACTAAAGATGGGTGGAGGGGGGGTCACATTTGAGCATTTCAACATGTACTTGAAGTAACTCATTAGTTACTTTCTGAAGTAACTAGTTACTTTAATAATTTGTAGCTGAATATCTATTTAGTTACTTTTTGGAAGAAGTAGCTAGTAACTTCAACTAATTACTTTTTAAAAGTAACTTGCCCAACACTGCTAATGGCAATTGTTGAACCCCTAAGAATTGCTAACATTAGCTAAGGTCCTAAAGGGGATGACTGTTGATGCAAATTGCCAGTTTTATGTTAATTTAAGAAATTAAAATACATGTTTTATGATTATAAAGATACAGATAAAGATAATATCCACCGGTTGCAGAACGGCTGCAGATCGGCTCCGCTGCGTGTCGGCTCCGTGCTCCATTGCCCGTCATCACCCACCAGGTTCTGATTTGTTTCTTTGGTGGGGAGGGTTGAGGTATTCACTTTTGAAAAAATAAAAAAATGAATTTTGAACGTCAAACTCCTAATTTTCTGCATTCTGGTGACTATCTCTGCAACAACTTGTGCTTTTTCTGCATCAATGTATATGTCTTTACTTATGTAAGCTAATTGTAATAGTTTGTGGGGAATAGGGGGGTTGCACTGGCCTGTTTTGAATATTATTTGGGGGGGTTGTAACTCCCCTATCCCCTGTAAATACACCTATGCATAACAGTGACCTAACCAAAAGATGTATCCTGGGCATCATTCAAAACTGAAAGAGACATTATAGTGTTCATTGCAATTATTTCTTTGACGGTTAATAACTTTTGCCACTTTGAACTAAACAAAAAACCTGCAGGTGCTTACCTTATCACCTCAATGGGTGAACACGCCACATCACATTGAAGCTGACAGGCCGCACTTTTACTTCATAATCATCGTGTCACTTCATGCGTGTAAAATAATGAGTTTGGAGCCATAAGTACTCAGATACGCTTAAACAAAAACACTCAAGGGCATTTCTGGCACTGTCATTAATACTGAGGCTCATGGTTAACAGATGTGGCCCAATCAAAGACAAGCATGGAGACAAAATAATCTGACTGAAAGTGGGAATTAATCTTGCAGCCTTCAGCAATACAAAGGTTGATTTTTAGACCTTCTTTCCCAAAAACCTTTTGGAAGATTTTCTTTTCTTCATCTGCAAGCCAACAGCTGTAGCCAGTTCTTTCAGGTCAATGATGTTGCATCGGTGAGGAAAATTGCAATTTCAAATGCTCAGGTGCAGACACTGACAAGGATCCTTCACATGCGGAAGTAAGCAATACAACAACGCTATTAAATAAACACTCCACCAAGAGAAAATCAGCATTCAGCCAAACAGAACTTTAACACCGACATCCTTCCTCCCTCTCAGTCAAATTCAATTTTACCAATATATTCCAGATTGAAAAAGCAATTCATCCCATCATTGATAAGGCCAGGGTTTTAAACATAACCATTTTCTAGTTAGAAAAAAAAAAGCTATTCTCAAACTTCAAATTCATGAGGCATCAGCAAAGCTGGTTGTATGAAAAGGTGAAGCCAGTGTCCAGAGTGTGAACATGCAAATAAAGTCCCATCTCATTAACTTTAAGTTATGTCTCTACATGTCCCCAGAACATAATGGCCGTCTCTTGATGGTACATAGATTAACACAGATCCTCACAATTTTGTTCAGATGGGCTCTCCGGAATATTAAAACACAAATGAGGCCACCAAAGAGTTGACCTTACTGATTTTGAATGTGCCAGTGGCACATCCAGACAAGGCACACTTTTCGAACATGTTCAGCAGTTCCCATTGAGACCTCAACCAATACTAGAAAATTGCGGACCAAAAATCAATTTTTAGAGTTGATTGGGTGGATGCAATGAATTATTCCTCGTGACTTTGGTCAGAAACTTGACAGGAGAGTGCACAAAGACAAACATTCAAGTTATTAAAACTTCTTTAACTGACTTCACCATTTACTTTGATGCGAAAAACGAACACGTGAACAAACATTTGCTTGATACGAAATACCTTAAATGACACAAACAATCTTTGGGAAAAAATGATTCAATGTGCACTTTAATTTTTGAATGTGTCACATGTCCCATATGCTAAGACAGAGGGGGCGGGGCTTATGACTGATGATCACTAACTGCAGTTACTACTGCAATGCCCAGTAATAGCAAAACAATTAATATAACAGCTGAACATTGTAGTGCATTTGTTAGGGACTCAGTAGCAGATTAATAGACATTTGGTGTACTGGTGAGTATTTACACCAGCAGGAGGTTGGATGTGTTCATGGTAATGAAGGATCAAGTCACCAAGTGACAGTGTGACTCATTGACAATGGTGCTGTATGGCACAGAGGAAGAACATATATCAGGCTTTGATACACACACACAACACTATTTAGTAGATACATTCATTGCTAGTTTGGGACTTTTTAGTGCACTCTGACAATAACTCTCGTGTTGTCTTCCATCACCGTTTTTTTTTACCCTTTTTTTGCCTTTCCCCCAGTGTTTTTGTCACTTTTACAATGTTTTGTTGTCTTTTTCTGAGCCTCTTGAAAAATGTTTTTTTCCAAACATCTTTTAAAGTTTTTTTTAAAATTTGTCACTTTGTTCAGTATTTTTTCCACATTTCTGTTAATTCCTTTTACATTAGTCTTTTTTTTACTTTTTTTTATTGTATAGTAATAATAATTATAATTATAATAATAATAATTTTTTTCCACATGCTATAAAATTGACAAAAAACACCCAAATTCAATTGTAAGGAGCGTTGCTGGGAACAATCCACGTTAATTGTTTTGAAAATTTGTTTGAAAGAAACATTTTAGAAAGGGGTCAAATCTGACCCAAAGACAACAGGAGGGTTAAGGAAACTACAGGATATTACCAGAATTATCAATTAATTTCAATCCAAATGTGCGTAATTGTAAATGGTACAAGGTATTTCAGGGCATTTTCTGACAGCAGACATGACAGCTCATTGACAGCTGCAGTTTTGACATGTAAAGGTTACACCGGCCACTGTTTCCTGTCTTTGATATATATTGGACAGCTAGTGTGTAGACCTCATCCAAAAAGGATCTAACTGATTCTTTGGCCAGGTCAGGACCTCTCTGACCACACATACACACACTGGACAGATGGCAGAGCCGGACTTGTAGTCCCCGAGGGAAGCCAATCAAACATTGTCATGGAAAGGATAAACTAAAAAATGACACAATCCATCAATAAAATCCATCAAATGACCAATTACACACTCCAAATCCAATCAAAGGTCTTCTTCACTGCCCGGTGAAGACGGAGTCTTGTTGGACAACACATCACTGAGTTTTACAGATTCATCTCTTTTTAAAAAAAAAGCACAGTCAATGGGTGTCAGGTTCATAACACTTTAACTTACTAAATAAACACGGTCAAGCAAGAAAAGAGACTCAGACGGCAAATGAGCAGTTTGATAGACAATTGCAAGAGGGAAGGTCACGCGAAGAGCCTCCTATCTGCAGCAAGGCTCTGGTGGAACTTCAGCGATTTCTCTGCAGCTCTGTCTCTTTATTCACAATTGTTGAAACAAGGACATCTGTTATTTGGGCTATGCCTACGTTGAGAAAAACCAGGGCAAAGTGCAGGTCGCTAGGGCGAAGTGTACTCTGAGTGACCTCCAAAGCTAAGATATTTACTGCTTGTGATATACAACAGTGAGACATTTATAACCTCTTGTAAGAAACAGCAGCAACATAAGAAAAGAGGGAGAGCAAAGAGAAATCGTTTTGTTAAATGTGCATATAATAAGCATTAAAGATATATATAATAAGCATGTAAGAATATATGACAAGCAAGATATGAATATATATATAATAAGCATGAAAGTTATAATATTTTAAGACACTACTACAGAGAAATATGAAATAAAATGTCAATGGGCATCTTTCAAAACAACTGGGACAAAACCCCAGATTCTCCTAGGTGGACAATAAAGCGTATTATATCTAATGCATAATAACTCATTCAGCAAACCACAGCTACACAGTCTGTGTATTGTAATGAGCTGAGTCAATGTGTCCCTGTTATTAAGAGTTCATCAGTTATAAGCAAATGCTTATATGTTAGTGTTATGCACTACTGTTACCAGCAGAGGACAATGTGGTTCTATGAAGGAGTGGGGGAGGGGGCAACCCGAGTTTGGGCGGTGGAAGAAGGGCGCTTTCTTCCGTAATTGTTGTGGTCTGAATGTTCGGCGTGGTCACACCTAACAGCGACCAGAGTTAAGCTGTGTTTCTTAAATAAATGCACAGAAGTTGCAAGCCAGTCATCGCCTCCTTATTCAATGCTGCAACACAGGAGTGAGCGTTACACTGGTGTCAGAAGTTTAAAGTGACGGACTGGTTATGGCGGAGGGAAGGAGCACGGCTGAAAATTAAGAGACGGGTATGGCTGCAGCCTGGAGCGTCCCATGTCATCCGTCCTGTCTCATGGGGTCCAAGGAGGTGTGTCCAACGGTAAACCCAGAGGGTCAAAATTACAATATCGCGAATAATTTTCCAGATGGAGTCACGGGTAAATTCGTGACCACATTTGTTGCAATCAATTGAAAAACATTAAAAAAACTGTTAAAGTAATAATTTTGCCATACATATAGTTTACTCATTCCTGAATTTATGCTTGTGTTGTTCCATATTAACGTGGCTACATCTGATGAGACATGCATCAGCGACGCAGCCGTTTCTGCCAACTAACGGCAGCATTTCCTGAGGAGGGATAACAATCCACAATCTGCACACACAACAAGACTACAAAAATAAACATGTTACACGCTTTCCAAGACTTTTTGATTTTATATTCTATACCAGGGGTCTTCAACGTTTTCCAGGCCAAGGACCCCCAAACTGATGGCGAGATGGAGCGGGGACCCCCTAATTATATATATTGTATAACATTGTGTTATATCAAACTGGTCCTATAGTGCCATGTGTGCATTGATGACTGAAAGACATCTTCTGCCTCCATTTATCTGTTCACTACAGTGTGTTGAATTCATGTTAATGTGTATTTAAAGACATTTCAATTAGTGGAAAAAATTGCAGGGTGGGGGGAATATAAAAAAAAGTCTAATCAACCAAAACTTTCGCGACCCCCATGCAGTACCTCCGCGGACCCCCTAGGGGTCGCGGACCCCCTGTTGAAGACCCCTGTTCTATACTGTTTTCACAATTTACTGGGACATTGCTGCAATTACAACTGCTTATCAGCATGGCGAGAGCATTCAACTGTATAGCTCTACTGGCGCTGCCTCGGCTGTCGGCTCTGAGACCTTTTTGAAGAATTTTTCTTCCACTTCCTGTAGCGGTTCTATTGTATTTTGTGTTGTATTGTTTGAAAAGGGCAACAAAATTCAAAACAAAACCAAATGCTTGAACTCTGTCGGGAGAGAAATTCCTTCTACAGCTGCAACTTAGATAAAAGTTGCAGCCATAGAATGAATATTTTAATTTGCCTACAATCTGCATTTACTTTAGAGACGGACATATATTTTTAAATATTTAAAAAAACACCAAACATTGTATTAATTATCATGATGGTGGACGTGAACTTTAACTTTGAAAAGTAAGACAGATATAGTATTGTATTCATATGCAAGCTCTTATTTTGAAAAGTAGGATTTTTTTTAGTTTGCCTATAATCTGCATTTTTTTGATAGATGGACTCATATTTTAAGTGTTTTTATTCATCAGTATGATAGTCTGGATTTATCTTATGTATATTCAACATGTTAAGTAAAAAACAAATATTTTAATATTTGGTGTTGTTTTTTAACTTAACCGTTACGGCAATCATACAAATTAATAAAATACTTTAATATTTGGTGGTTTTTTTTAACGTTTAGTTAAAAAAAAACACCAAATATTAAAAGTATTTATAGGTAGAGAGAGGGAGTGCGATGGACGTAGGCTACTCGCAGTCACGGCTGACTCATTCTGAATGGGTCCAGCACGGGTCGAACAGTGGGTCAGCGCAGTTACACACGCCTATATGAAATGTCTGTGTCGTCACTGCGCTGCATTTTATGAACTATGATATTCTGGCCATGGATCACATCTCTCGTCCAGGTCCAGCAGCTCCGTCTCACACGCTATTACTCCACCAACTGAAGTTATTTGCATTCAATAACTTCTTCTGTGTTTTTTTTTACCGTGGCGGCTGCAATAGCAGATAGTTTACCAGCGGAAATACAGGTTCGCCTCTCATGCACCCATACACACACACGAGCCCTGTCAAAGACCCATTCCCCCTGCAAATACTTCCCCAGAGACAGTGACTGACCCCTCTGTTCACACCCCTCCTTACCCCTTCTTACCCCATGCATCTTTCACTGCAAAGGGGCAGAGCACCCCCCACAAGGCAGAGAGGCCTGTGCCCCCCATGTGGCCGCGGAGACAGATGTGGTTCTATTCAGGGGGAGGGGGCAACCCGAGTTTGGGCCGTGGAAGATGGGTGCTTTCTTCCGTTGTTGTTGTGGTCTGAATGTTTGGCATGCTCACGGCAACAGTGACCAGAGTTAAGCTGTGTGTAATGGCCAATTTGGCTATATATGTGTGTTATGCGTGTAGTGTGTGTGTGGGTGGGAGGTCTGCGTAAATGGTTGGTTGTTACGTCACCTGCGCACCTGTTTGCGGGTGTTAATTGGAGTTAATAAAGGGAATCACAGGTGAGGTGGAGGGGAAATCTGGATCCGGGAAGCCACACAGTTTTTCAACCTCAGCTGTGGGAGAGTAATGTTTTTAGATCTTGTCGTTCTCGGCTTTTAATCACCCAAGTTATTCTTTTTGTATGTGCTTTTATTCAAACTTTCGTGCAATAAAGGATTAAAACGTACGACGACGGCGGACCTCATTATTTGCAACAGCAAGAGTTGGAAATGGCTTCAGATATTACCCAGTGGCATTGTTTGTGGACAGATTGCCACTACACTGTGTTTCTTAAATAAATGCACAGAAGTTGCTATCCAGTCATCGCCTCCTTATTAAACGCTGCAACACAGGAGTGAGCGTTACAGTATTAACATTATGGCCTTGGGTATTTTTGTAAGCGGAGCTTTATGGATTTTGGCCTTTCATCCACATCTAAAATGAGTTTCAGGTGCCTGAAAACTGATCTTTTGCTTTTACGGGTTATTTATGATCATCAAATGGAACGTTACACAGTTTCCGAAACATTTAAAAGTTACATATATAGTTACTTTAAGCCAAGGTACAAATGTATAATTAAAAAGACATTTAGAAAAAAAAATACATAAGTAGTAGCTATATTTATGCAGAAAACACATTATTTCAGAATGTTAGGAAAGTTCAGTATATTGTTTAATTATAAATATAAGCACATTCTTCCATGGTTGTCTGCCACCCTGACAACCCATTCTGCATTCCCATTGTGTCGTAAATCTCAATGCAAAATCAGTGACTAGTATACAGGCTCATGTCTGTAGCAAGCCTTTATTACATTCGGATTAAGGTTTATCTTTTATTTTTTAAAGGAAGCAGAGGAGACATTCAACCCCAATCAGCCGTCAGACACGGCCTACCAAGAGAATGGGTCTGTCCAAGGTTTCTTCCTAAAAGGGAGTTTTTCCTCACCAGTGTCGCAATGTTGCTTGCTCTGGAGGGAACTACTAGAACTGTTGGGTCCTTGTAAATTATAGTGTGGTCTAGACCTACCAAGGGGGTAAGTCTCTCCTCTCTAAGCATAGCTCCTCTGGCGCCATTTTGAGGCTACCAAGCCATCACTAGCCGTTAGCATCCCATTGACTGCCATTCATTAAACCCTTTTTTTTTTTAATCCTACATCAGAATGGTCCGATATTACCTAAGTGACACACTGGATATGTTATGTCTCACCCAAAGTTGGAATGTAGCAGGCTTGACAGGATGATTCTGTTTTACAGTAGCCTGAAAAATAGTAAAATCTGGCTTCAACAGACTGAAAAAGATTTCAAATATAGCTTTACTTGGACATTTTAGCATTTAATTTTAAAATTCTACATCAGAATGGTTTGGATTCCGTTTTAGGGTAGCCTTAAATGGAGTAAAATGTGTATTTAACAGCCTGAAAAAAATTCAATGTAAAGTTACTTTTAAGCCCTTATTATTTAAATCCTACATCAGAATGTTCCAATATTTCCTGAGTGACACAATGGATATGTGTTGTCTCACCCAGAGTTGGAATGAAGCTGTATTTACAGGAGGATTCCCTTTTAGAGTTGCCTGAAAAAGAGTAAAATATGGCTTTAAACAACAACCTAATAAAGATTTCAGATATAGCGTTAATTAGACATTTAAGCCTTTCATTCTAAAATCCCACATCAGAATGGTCCGATATTACCTAAGAGACACACTGGATATGTGATGTCGCACCCAGACCTTTATGAAACTGGGTTAACAGGAGGATTCATTTTTAGAGAAGCCTGAAAGACTTCAAATATACCTTTACTTGGACATGTAAGCCTATATTTTTTAAATCCAACATCAGAATGGCTTGATATTACTTGAGTGAGACAGACACTGGATATGTGGGTGTTGTCTCACCCAGACTTGGAATGAAGCTGGATTTACAGGATACACTTTTAGAGTGGCTTAAAAAAAGACTAAATATGGCTTTAAGAGCCTGATTAAAAAATCAAATATAGCTTTACTGGGACATGTTAGCCTATATTTCTTAAATACAACATAAAAATGGATCAATATTACCTGAGTGACCCAATGGATATGTGTTGTCCCACCAAGAGATGGAATGAAGCTGGTTAAACAGGAAGATACACTTTTAGAGTAGCCTAAAAAAGAATAAAAATATGGCTTTAACATCCTGAAAATATTTCTAATATAGCTTTAGTTGTACATTTAAGCCTTTAATTTTAAAATCATACATCATAATTGTCCGATATTTCCGGAGTGACACACTGGATATGTGTCGTCTCAAACAGAGTTGGAATGAAGCTGGCTTAAAAGGGGATTAATAAATAGAGCAGCCTGAAAAATGCCAAAATATGCCTTTAACAGCCTGAAATGTTTTTGAAATATAACTTTAGTTGTACATTTAACCCTACAATTTTAATTCATTTCTTAATCCTTAACAGGAGGATTCATTTTTAGAGTATCCTGAAATAGACTAAAAATATGGCTATAAGAGCCTGATTAAGACATCAAATACAGCTTTACCGGATAGTTAAGCCATATTTTAAAATCCACCATCAATGGATCGACATTTCCGAAGTGACACACTGGATATGTGTGTCTCACCAGAGTTGAAATGGTTTACTGGAAGATGCATTTTTAGAGTAGCCTGAAAAAGACTAAAAATATGGCTTCAACAGCCTGAAAATATTTTTTATTTAGCTATAGTTGGACATTTAAGCCTTTAATTTCAAAATCCTACTTAAGAATTGTCCGATATTACCTGAGTGACACACTGGATATTGTGTTGTCTCACCCAGACTTGTAGTGAAGCTGGCTTAAAAGGAGGATTATTAAATAGAGTAGCCAAAAAATATTTAAAATATACCATTAATTAGGTCACTCAGGTAATTTAGGACAATTCTGATGTAGGATTTTAAAAATAAAGCCTTGAATGTCTACTTAATGGTATATTTAAATCTGTTTCAGGCTGTTAAAGCCATATTAACTCTTTTTCAGGCTACTGTAAGTATGAATCCTACTGTTAAGCCAGCTTCATTTTAAGTATCTGTGAGACATCACATATCCAGTGTATCTCATTGAATGTCTAAATCATGGCAAATTTACTCTTTTTCACTCTACTCTAAAAAGGAATCCTACTGTTAAGCCAGCTTCATTTTAAGTATCGGTGAGACATCACATATCCAGTGTTTCTCTCAGGTAATATCAGAGCATTCTGATGTAGATTTTAAAATTAAGGGATTAAAAGTAAAGCTATATTGACATTTCTTCAGGCTGTTAAAGGCATATTTAACTCTTTTTCAGGCTACTCTAAAAATGAATCCCGACGTTATGCAGCTTCATTCCAGGTCTGGTAGAGACATCACCTATCAGTGTGTCTCTCGGGTAATTCAGAGTACTCTGATGTACAGTTTTAAAATTAAGGGCTTAAAGTAAAGCTATGTTAACAATTTTTTAGGCTGTTAAAGGCATATTTAACTCTCCTTCATGCCACTCTAAATGGATTCTACTGTTATGCCAGGTTCATTCCACCTATGGATTAGACACTACATATCCATTGGGTCACTCAGGTATTTAGGACCATACTAATTAGGAATTTAAAATTAAGCCTAGAATTCTAATGAATGGTATAAGTAAATCGTTTTCAGACTGTTAAAGGCATATTTTACTCTTTTTCAGGCTAACGTAAAAGAATCCTGACGTTATGCCAGCTTCATTCCAAGTCTGAGGGAGACGTCACACTATCCAGTGTTCTCCCAGGTATTTCAGAGCATTTTATGTATGGTTTAAAATTAAGGGCTTAAAAGTAAAGCTATATTGACATATTTTCAGGCTTTAAAGGCAATATTTAAGTCTCCTTGACTTAAAGTGGCATCTGGAGTGCACCTTGATGCCACTCTAATGGATTCTACTGTAGGCCAGGTCATCCAATATGGGTTAGACACTACATATCCATTGGGTCACTCAGGTAATTTAGCACACACTGTGATGTAGGATTTTAAAATTAAAGCCTTGAATGTCTATTAAATGGTATAATTTAAATCTTTTTCAGGCTGTTAAAGGCTTATTTTACTCTTTTTCAGGCTACTGTAAAAGGATTCTGACGTTATGCCAGCTTCATTCCAAGTCTGAGGAGACTCACTATCCAGTGGGTGTCTCCCAGGTAATTTCAGACATTCTGATGTATGGTTTTAAAATAAGGGCTTAAAAGTAAAGCTATCTTGACATTTTTTTCAGGCTGTTAAAGGCATATTTAAGTCTCCTGATGCCACTCTAAATTGATTCCTACTGTTAGGGCCAGGATCATTCCAACTATGGGTAGACACTACATACCCATTGGGTCACTCAGGTAATTTAGGACCATTGTGATGTAGGATTTTAAAATTAAAGCCTTGAATGTCTATTAAATGGTAAATTTAAATCTTTTTCAGGCTGTTAAAGGCTTATTTTACTCTTTTTCAGGCTACTGTAAAAAGGAATCCTGACGTTATTCCCGCTTCATTCCAAGTCTGAGGGAGACATCACCTATCCAGCGTGTCTCCCAGGTAAATTCAGAGCATTCTGATGTAGGATTTTAAAATTAAAGCCTTGAATGTCTAATGAATGGTATACTTTTAATCTTTTTCAGGCTGTTAAAAGCCTATTTTACTCTTTTTCAGGCTATTCTAAAACAGAATCCTGACGTTATTCCAGCTTCATTCCAAGTCTGAGGGAGACATCACCTATCTAGTGTGTCTCCTAGGTAAATTCAGAGATTTCTGATGTTGGATTGTAAATTTAAAGGCTTGAATGTCTAATAAATGGTACAATTTAAATCTTTTTAAGGCTGTTAAAGGCATATTTTACTCTTTTTCAGGCTACTGTAAAAAGGAATCCTGACGTTATTCCCTCTTCATTCCAAGTCTGAGGGAGACATCACCTATCCAGCGTGTCTCCCAGGTAATTTCAGAGCATTCTGATGTATGGTTTTAAAATTAAGGGCTTAAAAGTAAAGATATCTTGAAATTTTTTTCAGGCTGTTAAAGGCATATTTAAGTCTCCTTGATGCCACTCTAAAATTGATTCCTACTGTTAGGCCAGGGTCATTCCAACTATGGGTTAGACACTACATACCCATGGGTCACTCAGGTAATTTAGGACCATTGTGATGTAGGATTTTAAATTAAAGCCTTGAATGTCTATTAAATGGTATAATTTAAATCTTTTTCAGGCTGTTAAAGGCTTATTTTACTCTTTTTCAGGCTACTGTAAAAAGAATCCTGACGTTATTCCCGCTTCATTCCAAGTCTGAGGGAGACATCACCTATCCCGTGTCTCCCAGGTAAATTCAGAGCATTCTGATGTAGGATTTTAAAATTAAAGCCTTGAATGTCTAATGAATGGTATACTTTTAATCTTTTTCAGGCTGTTAAAAGCCTATTTTACTCTTTTTTCAGGCTATTCTAAAAAAGAATCCTGACGTTATTTTCCAGCTTCATTCCAAGTCTGAGGGAGACATCAACCCATCTAGTGTGTCTCCTAGGTAAATTCAGAGATTTCTGATGTTGGATTGTAAATTTAAAGGCTTTAATGTCTAATAAATGGTACAATTTAATCTTTTTAAGGCTGTTAAAGGCATATTTACTCTTTTTCAGGCTACTGTAAAAATGAATCCTGACGTTATGCCAGCTTCATTTCAAGTCTGAGGGAGACATCACCTATCCACGTGTCTCCCAGGTAATTCAGAGCATTCTGATTCAGGATTTTAAAATTAAAGCCTTGAATGTCTAATAAATGGTATAATTTAAATCTTTTTCGGGCTGTTTAAGACATATTTTACACTTTTTCACGTTTTTGTAAAAAGGAATCCTGACGTTATTCCCGCTTCATTCCAAGTCTGAGGGAGACATCACCTATCCAGCGTGTCTCCCAGGTAAATCCAGAGCATTCTGATGTAGGATTTTCAAATTAAAGCCTTGAATGTCTAATGAATGGTATAATTTAAAAAACATTTCAGGCTGTTAAAGGCATATTTTACTCTTTTTCAGGCTACTGTAAAAAGGAATCCAGACGTTATGCCAGCTTCATTCCAAGTCTGAGGGAGACATCACCTATCTAGTGTGTCTCCCAGGTAATTTCAAAGCATTCTGATGTTGGATTTTAAAATTAAAGCCTTGAAAGTCTAATAAATTGTATAATTTAAATCTTTTTCAGGCTGTTAAAGGCATATTTTACTCTTTTTCAGGCTACTGTAAAAAGGAATCCTGACGTTATTCCCGCTTCATTCCAAGTCTGAGGGAGAAATCACCTATCCAGCGTGTCTCCCAGGTAAATTCAGAGCATTCTGATGTAGGATTTTAAAATTAAAGCCTTGAATGTCTAATGAATGGTATACTTTTAATCTTTTTCAGGCTGTTAAAAGCCTATTTTACTCTTTTTCAGGCTATTCTAAAAAAGAATCCTGACGTTATTCCAGCTTCATACCAAGTCTGAGGGAGACATCACCCATCTAGTGTGTCTCCTAGGTAAATTCAGAGATTTCTGATGTTGGATTGTAAATTTAAAGGCTTGAATGTCTAATAAATGGTACAATTTAAATCTTTTTAAGGCTGTTAAAGGCATATTTTACTCTTTTTCAGGCTACTGTAAAAATGAATCCTGACGTTATGCCAGCTTCATTCCAAGTCTGAGGGAGACATCACCTATCCAGTGTGTCTCCCAGGTAAATTCAGAGCATTCTGATTCAGGATTTTAAAATTAAAGCCTTGAATGTCTAATAAATGGTATAATTTAAATCTTTTTCGGGCTGTTTAAGACATATTTTACACTTTTTCACGTTTTTGTAAAAAGGAATCCTGACGTTATTCCCGCTTCATTCCAAGTCTGAGGGAGACATCACCTATCCAGCGTGTCTCCCAGGTAAATCCAGAGCATTCTGATGTAGGATTTTCAAATTAAAGCCTTGAATGTCTAATGAATGGTATAATTTAAAAAACATTTCAGGCTGTTAAAGGCATATTTTACTCTTTTTCAGGCTACTGTAAAAAGGAATCCAGACGTTATGCCAGCTTCATTCCAAGTCTGAGGGAGACATCACCTATCTAGTGTGTCTCCCAGGTAATTTCAAAGCATTCTGATGTTGGATTTTAAAATTAAAGCCTTGAAAGTCTAATAAATTGTATAATTAAATCTTTTTTAGGCTGTTAAAGGCATATTTTACTCTTTTCCAGGCTACTGTAAAAAGGAATCCTGAAGTTATTCCAGCTTCATTCCAAGTCTGAGGGAGACATCACCTATCCAGCGTGTCTCCCAGGTAAATTCAGAGCATTCTGATGTAGGATTTTAAAATTAAAGCCTTGAATGTCTAATGAATGGTATACTTTTAATCTTTTCAGGCTGTTAAAAGCCTATTTTACTCTTTTTCAGGCTATTCTAAAAAAGAATCCTGACGTTATTCCAGCTTCATTCCAAGTCTGAGGGAGACATCACCCATCTAGTGTGTCTCCTAGGTAAATTCAGAGATTTCTGATGTTGGATTGTAAATTTAAAGGCTTGAATGTCTAATAAATGGTACAATTTAAATCTTTTTAAGGCTGTTAAAGGCATATTTTACTCTTTTTCAGGCTACTGTAAAAAGGAATCCTGACGTTATGCCAGCTTCATTCCAAGTCTGAGGGAGACATCACCTATCCAGTGTGTCTCCCAGGTAAATTCAGAGCATTCTGATTCAGGATTTTAAAATTAAAGCCTTGAATGTCTAATAAATGGTATAATTTAAATCTTTTTCAGGCTGTTTAAGACATATTTTACACTTTTTCACGTTTTTGTAAAAAGGAATCCTGACGTTATTCCCGCTTCATTCCAAGTCTGAGGGAGACATCACCTATCCAGCATGTTTCCCAGGTAAATCCAGAGCATTCTGATGTAGGATTTTAAAATTAAAGCCTTGAATGTCTAATGAATGGTATAATTTAATTTTTTTTCAGGCTGTTAAAGGCATATTTTACTCTTTTTCAGGCTACTGTAAAAAGGAATCCAGACGTTATGCCAGCTTCATTCCAAGTCTGAGGGAGACATCACCTATCTAGTGTGTCTCCCAGGTAATTTTAAAGCATTCTGATGTTGGATTTTAAAATTAAAGCCTTGAAAGTCTAATAAATTGTATAATTTAAATCTTTTTCAGGCTGTTAAAGGCATATTTTACTCTTTTTCAGGCTACTCTAAAAAGGAATCCTGACGTTATATAGTTATACAGCTTCATTCCAAGTCTGGGGGAGATATCACCTATGCAGTGCGTCTCTCAGGTAATTTCAGATTATTCTGATGTACGATTGTAAAATTAATGGATTAAAAGTAAAGCTATGTTGACTTTTTTTCAGGCTGTAAAAGTAGGGTGACCAGACGTCCCCGGTTTCCGGGGACAGTCCCCGATTTTGGCTACCTGTCCCCGGCTGGATCTGTCCCCGGAAACGTCCCCAGTTTTCACTGTGACTGAAAGACCCGAAATTGGAATGAAAGAAAAAACTGACAAAACGTAGCCGATAATCCCACACCCAACACACACAGGCTCCAGGCAGCCAGAGCCAGCGGTGCTCAGAGAGGTTTTAGAAGCGTAAGAACATTACGATGCTAAAATCACTGGTTATTTACATGGAGTCTGGTGGGTTTAGCGAACGCAATTTCGCGGACTTTTATGTTTTAAAAAGGATCTTAATCTTTAACAGAAAGGTCGACCTCCTTAGAATTTCCTTTCCATAATGTTGTCAGACACTTAGAATATTAATCTGAGTCTGTTAGCAGCTAAACAAGCACTTTTATGAACGTAAATACAAGCTGGACAATTATCCTATTAACTTACATTGCAGCGATCTCGTTTAATACTGCATCAATGTCAAAGGAAATATGTCCTCAGTAGTTTTTGTTGTATCTGATTCTCAATGAGCTGTTGCCAAAACAAGCCTTGAGCAGTAAAGCAAAAGCTGTCAGTAGTTCAGTAAACATTACAACATTATGAGTACAAATATTGAGACTTTCTATCTTGAAATATTAAGACTTTCTATCTTGAAATATTAGGACTATAAGGACTTTCTATCTTGAAATATTAGGACTTTCTATCTTGAAATATTAGGACTTTCTATTTTGAAATATTAAGACTTTCTATCTTGAAATATTAGGACTTTCTATCTTGAGGTGTAGTGGAGTGGAGTAGGAAGTAGCAGCAGGGGTGGGTCTAGGATCAGACCGGGGGGGGGGCTCAGCCCCTAATAAGAACAGCTCTTAAAAAAAGACTAAATATGGCTTTAAGAGCCTGATTAAAAAATCAAATATAGCTTTACTGGGACATGTTAGCCTATATTTCTTAAATACAACATAAAAATGGATCAATATTACCTGAGTGACCCAATGGATATGTGTTGTCCCACCAAGAGATGGAATGAAGCTGGTTAAACAGGAAGATACACTTTTAGAGTAGCCTAAAAAAGAATAAAAATATGGCTTTAACATCCTGAAAATATTTCTAATATAGCTTTAGTTGTACATTTAAGCCTTTAATTTTAAAATCATACATCATAATTGTCCGATATTTCCGGAGTGACACACTGGATATGTGTCGTCTCAAACAGAGTTGGAATGAAGCTGGCTTAAAAGGGGATTAATAAATAGAGCAGCCTGAAAAATGCCAAAAATATGCCTTTAACAGCCTGAAATGTTTTTGAAATATAACTTTAGTTGTACATTTAACCCTACAATTTTAATTCATTTCTTAATCCTTAACAGGAGGATTCATTTTTAGAGTATCCTGAAATAGACTAAAAATATGGCTTTAAGAGCCTGATTAAGACATCAAATACAGCTTTACCGGGATAGTTAAGCCCATATTTTTAAAATCCACCATCAGAATGGATCGACATTTCCGAAGTGACACACTGGATATGTGTTGTCTCACCCAGAGTTGAAATGGTTTAACTGGAAGATGCGTTTTTAGAGTAGCCTGAAAAAGACTAAAAATATGGCTTCAACAGCCTGAAAATATTTTTTATATAGCTATAGTTGGACATTTAAGCCTTTAATTTCAAAATCCTACTTAAGAATTGTCCGATATTACCTGAGTGACACACTGGATATGTGTTGTCTCACCCAGACTTGTAGTGAAGCTGGCTTAAAAGGAGGATTATTAAATAGAGTAGCCAAAAAATATTTAAAATATACCATTAATTAGGTCACTCAGGTAATTTAGGACAATTCTGATGTAGGATTTTAAAAATAAAGCCTTGAATGTCTACTTAATGGTATATTTTAAATCTGTTTCAGGCTGTTAAAGCCATATTATACTCTTTTTCAGGCTACTGTAAGTATGAATCCTACTGTTAAGCCAGCTTCATTTTAAGTATCTGTGAGACATCACATATCCAGTGTATCTCATTGAATGTCTAATTCATGGCAAATTTTACTCTTTTTCACTCTACTCTAAAAAGGAATCCTACTGTTAAGCCAGCTTCATTTTAAGTATCGGTGAGACATCACATATCCAGTGTTTCTCTCAGGTAATATCAGAGCATTCTGATGTAGGATTTTAAAATTAAGGGATTAAAAGTAAAGCTATATTGACATTTCTTCAGGCTGTTAAAGGCATATTTAACTCTTTTTCAGGCTACTCTAAAAATGAATCCCGACGTTATGCCAGCTTCATTCCAGGTCTGGTAGAGACATCACCTATCCAGTGTGTCTCTCGGGTAATTTCAGAGTACTCTGATGTACAGTTTTAAAATTAAGGGCTTAAAAGTAAAGCTATGTTAACAATTTTTTAGGCTGTTAAAGGCATATTTAACTCTCCTTCATGCCACTCTAAAATGGATTCCTACTGTTATGCCAGGTTCATTCCAACTATGGATTAGACACTACATATCCATTGGGTCACTCAGGTATTTTAGGACCATACTAATTAGGAATTTAAAATTAAAGCCTAGAATATCTAATGAATGGTATAATGTAAATCTTTTTCAGACTGTTAAAGGCATATTTTACTCTTTTTCAGGCTACTGTAAAAAGGAATCCTGACGTTATGCCAGCTTCATTCCAAGTCTGAGGGAGACGTCACCTATCCAGTGTGTCTCCCAGGTAATTTCAGAGCATTCTGATGTATGGTTTTAAAATTAAGGGCTTAAAAGTAAAGCTATATTGACATATTTTCAGGCTGTTAAAGGCATATTTAAGTCTCCTTGACTTAAAGTGGCATCTGGAGTGGCATCCTTGATGCCACTCTAAAATGGATTCCTACTGTTAGGCCAGGGTCATTCCAACTATGGGTTAGACACTACATATCCATTGGGTCACTCAGGTAATTTAGCACCACTGTGATGTAGGATTTTAAAATTAAAGCCTTGAATGTCTATTAAATGGTATAATTTAAATCTTTTTCAGGCTGTTAAAGGCTTATTTTACTCTTTTTCAGGCTACTGTAAAAAGGAATCCTGACGTTATTCCCGCTTCATTCCAAGTCTGAGGGAGACATCACCTATCCAGCGTGTCTCCCAGGTAAATTCAGAGCATTCTGATGTAGGATTTTAAAATTAAAGCCTTGAATGTCTAATGAATGGTATACTTTTAATCTTTTTCAGGCTGTTAAAAGCCTATTTTACTCTTTTTCAGGCTATTCTAAAACAGAATCCTGACGTTATTCCAGCTTCATTCCAAGTCTGAGGGAGACATCACCTATCTAGTGTGTCTCCTAGGTAAATTCAGAGATTTCTGATGTTGGATTGTAAATTTAAAGGCTTGAATGTCTAATAAATGGTACAATTTAAATCTTTTTAAGGCTGTTAAAGGCATATTTTACTCTTTTTCAGGCTACTGTAAAAAGGAATCCTGACGTTATTCCCTCTTCATTCCAAGTCTGAGGGAGACATCACCTATCCAGCGTGTCTCCCAGGTAAATTCAGAGCATTCTGATGTATGGTTTTAAAATTAAGGGCTTAAAAGTAAAGATATCTTGAAATTTTTTTCAGGCTGTTAAAGGCATATTTAAGTCTCCTTGATGCCACTCTAAAATTGATTCCTACTGTTAGGCCAGGGTCATTCCAACTGTGGGTTAGACACTACATACCCATTGGGTCACTCAGGTAATTTAGGACCATTGTGATGTAGGATTTTAAAATTAAAGCCTTGAATGTCTATTAAATGGTATAATTTAAATCTTTTTCAGGCTGTTAAAGGCTTATTTTACTCTTTTTCAGGCTACTGTAAAAAGGAATCCTGACGTTATTCCCGCTTCATTCCAAGTCTGAGGGAGACATCACCTATCCAGCGTGTCTCCCAGGTAAATTCAGAGCATTCTGATGTAGGATTTTAAAATTAAAGCCTTGAATGTCTAATGAATGGTATACTTTTAATCTTTTTCAGGCTGTTAAAAGCCTATTTTACTCTTTTTCAGGCTATTCTAAAACAGAATCCTGACGTTATTCCAGCTTCATTCCAAGTCTGAGGGAGACATCACCTATCTAGTGTGTCTCCTAGGTAAATTCAGAGATTTCTGATGTTGGATTGTAAATTTAAAGGCTTGAATGTCTAATAAATGGTACAATTTAAATCTTTTTAAGGCTGTTAAAGGCATATTTTACTCTTTTCAGGCTACTGTAAAAAGGAATCCTGACGTTATTCCCTCTTCATCCAAGTCTGAGGGAGACATCACCTATCCAGCGTGTCTCCAGGTAATTTCAGAGCATTCTGATGTATGGTTTTAAAATTAAGGGCTTAAAAGTAAAGATATCTTGAAATTTTTTTCAGGCTGTTAAAGGCATATTTAAGTCTCCTTGATGCCACTCTAAAATTGATTCCTACTGTTAGCCAGGGTCATTCCAACTGTGGGTAGACACTACATACCCATTGGGTCACTCAGGTAATTTAGGACCATTGTGATGTAGGATTTTAAAATTAAAGCCTTGAATGTCTATTAAATGGTATAATTTAAATCTTTTCAGGCTGTTAAAGGCTTATTTTACTCTTTTTCAGGCTACTGTAAAAAGGAATCCTGACGTTATTCCCGCTTCATTCCAAGTCTGAGGGAGACATCACCTATCCAGCGTGTCTCCCAGGTAAATTCAGAGCATTCTGATGTAGGATTTTAAAATTAAAGCCTTGAATGTCTAATGAATGGTATACTTTTAATCTTTTTCAGGCTGTTAAAAGCCTATTTTACTCTTTTTCAGGCTATTCTAAAAAAGAATCCTGACGTTATTCCAGCTTCATACCAAGTCTGAGGGAGACATCACCCATCTAGTGTGTCTCTAGGTAAATTCAGAGATTTCTGATGTTGGATTGTAATTTAAAGGCTTGAATGTCTAATAAATGGTACAATTTAAATCTTTTTAAGGCTGTTAAAGGCATATTTTACTCTTTTTCAGGCTACTGTAAAAATGAATCCTGACGTTATGCCAGCTTCATTCCAAGTCTGAGGGAGACATCACCTATCCAGCGTGTCTCCCAGGTAAATTCAGAGCATTCTGATTCAGGATTTTAAAATTAAAGCCTTGAATGTCTAATAAATGGTATAATTTAAATCTTTTTCGGGCTGTTTAAGACATATTTTACACTTTTTCACGTTTTTGTAAAAAGGAATCCTGACGTTATTCCCGCTTCATTCCAAGTCTGAGGGAGACATCACCTATCCAGCGTGTCTCCCAGGTAAATCCAGAGCATTCTGATGTAGGATTTTCAAATTAAAGCCTTGAATGTCTAATGAATGGTATAATTTAAAAAACATTTCAGGCTGTTAAAGGCATATTTTACTCTTTTTCAGGCTACTGTAAAAAGGAATCCAGACGTTATGCCAGCTTCATTCCAAGTCTGAGGGAGACATCACCTATCTAGTGTGTCTCCCAGGTAATTTCAAAGCATTCTGATGTTGGATTTTAAAATTAAAGCCTTGAAAGTCTAATAAATTGTATAATTTAAATCTTTTTTAGGCTGTTAAAGGCATATTTTACTCTTTTCCAGGCTACTGTAAAAAGGAATCCTGAAGTTATTCCAGCTTCATTCCAAGTCTGAGGGAGACATCACCTATCCAGCGTGTCTCCCAGGTAAATTCAGAGCATTCTGATGTAGGATTTTAAAATTAAAGCCTTGAATGTCTAATGAATGGTATACTTTTAATCTTTTTCAGGCTGTTAAAAGCCTATTTTACTCTTTTTCAGGCTATTCTAAAAAAGAATCCTGACGTTATTCCAGCTTCATTCCAAGTCTGAGGGAGACATCACCCATCTAGTGTGTCTCCTAGGTAAATTCAGAGATTTCTGATGTTGGATTGTAAATTTAAAGGCTTGAATGTCTAATAAATGGTACAATTTAAATCTTTTTAAGGCTGTTAAAGGCATATTTTACTCTTTTTCAGGCTACTGTAAAAAGGAATCCTGACGTTATGCCAGCTTCATTCCAAGTCTGAGGGAGACATCACCTATCCAGTGTGTCTCCCAGGTAAATTCAGAGCATTCTGATTCAGGATTTTAAAATTAAAGCCTTGAATGTCTAATAAATGGTATAATTTAAATCTTTTTCAGGCTGTTTAAGACATATTTTACACTTTTTCACGTTTTTGTAAAAAGGAATCCTGACGTTATTCCCGCTTCATTCCAAGTCTGAGGGAGACATCACCTATCCAGCATGTTTCCCAGGTAAATCCAGAGCATTCTGATGTAGGATTTTAAAATTAAAGCCTTGAATGTCTAATGAATGGTATAATTTAATTTTTTTTCAGGCTGTTAAAGGCATATTTTACTCTTTTTCAGGCTACTGTAAAAAGGAATCCAGACGTTATGCCAGCTTCATTCCAAGTCTGAGGGAGACATCACCTATCTAGTGTGTCTCCCAGGTAATTTTAAAGCATTCTGATGTTGGATTTTAAATTAAAGCCTTGAAGTCTAATAAATTGTATATTTTAAATCTTTTTCAGGCTGTTAAAGGCATATTTTACTCTTTTTCAGGCTACTCTAAAAAGGAATCCTGACGTTATATAGTTATACAGCTTCATTCCAAGTCTGGGGGAGATATCACCTATGCAGTGCGTCTCTCAGGTAATTTCAGATTATTCTGATGTACGATTGTAAAATTAATGGATTAAAAGTAAAGCTATGTTGACTTTTTTTCAGGCTGTAAAAGTAGGGTGACCAGACGTCCCCGGTTTCCGGGGACAGTCCCCGATTTTGGCTACCTGTCCCCGGCTGGATCTGTCCCCGGAAACGTCCCCAGTTTCACTGTGACTGAAAGACCCGAAATTGGAATGAAAGAAAAACTGACAAAACGTAGCCGATAATCCCACACCCAACACACACAGGCTCCAGGCAGCCAGAGCCAGCGGTGCTCAGAGAGGTTTTAGAAGCGTAAGAACATTACGATGCTAAAATCACTGGTTATTTACATGGAGTCTGGTGGGTTTAGCGAACGCAATTTCGCGGACTTTTATGTTTTAAAAAGGATCTTAATCTTTAACAGAAAGGTCGACCTCCTTAGAATTTCCTTTCCATAATGTTGTCAGACACTTAGAATATTAATCTGAGTCTGTTAGCAGCTAAACAAGCACTTTTATGAACGTAAATACAAGCTGGACAATTATCCTATTAACTTACATTGCAGCGATCTCGTTTAATACTGCATCAATGTCAAAGGAAATATGTCCTCAGTAGTTTTTGTTGTATCTGATTCTCAATGAGCTGTTGCCAAAACAAGCCTTGAGCAGTAAAGCAAAAGCTGTCAGTAGTTCAGTAAACATTACAACATTATGAGTACAAATATTGAGACTTTCTATCTTGAAATATTAAGACTTTCTATCTTGAAATATTAGGACTATAAGGACTTTCTATCTTGAAATATTAGGACTTTCTATCTTGAAATATTAGGACTTTCTATTTTGAAATATTAAGACTTTCTATCTTGAAATATTAGGACTTTCTATCTTGAGGTGTAGTGGAGTGGAGTAGGAAGTAGCAGCAGGGGTGGGTCTAGGATCAGACCGGGGGGGGGGCTCAGCCCCTAATAAGAACAGCTCTAGGTCTAGTGTCCCCGTTTTGAGTTTTACAAAAATAAAAACATTACTTGTTTTGGAGGTAAATATGCTTCTGAGCTGAAAATGTCCCCGGATTTTGTTTTAGCAATCTGGTCACCTTATGTTTGACTATCCTTCAGGCCACTCTAAAATGGATTCCTACTGTTAAGCCACGTTCATTCCAACTCTGGGCTAGACACTACATATCCAATGGGTCACTCAGGTAATTTAGGACCATTCCGATGTAGGATTTTACGATTAAAGCCTTGAATGTCTAATTAATAGTATATTTGAAATCTTTTTCAGGCTGTTAAAGGCATATTTTACTCCTTTTCAGGCTACTCCTTTAATTTTAAAATCACACATCCCAATTGTCCAATATTACCTCAGTGACACACTTGATATGTTTGGTCTCACCCAAACTTGGAATGAAGCAGGCTTAACAGTAGGATTCACTTTTATACTCTCCTGAAAAAGACTAAAAATAGGGCTTTAACAGTCTGAAAAAGACTTTAAATCTAGCTATACTTGTACATTTAATCCTTTAATTTTAAAGTCCTATATCACAATTGTCCTATATTACCAAAGTGACACAACGGAATGTGTCGTCTCACGCAGAGTTAAAATGAAGCTGGCTTAACTGGAGGATTCAGTTTTAGAGTAGCCAAAACGCCTAAAATATGGCGTCAACAGATATAACGGATATGTGCTGTCTCACATGGACTTGGAATGAAGCAGGCTTAACAGTAGGATTAATTTTTAGAGACTCATTGATAAGACTAAAAATATGGCTTTAACAGCCTGAAAAAGACTTTAAATATAGCTATACTTGCACATTTAAGCCTTTAATTTAAAACCCTACATCAGAATTGTCCGATATAACTTGAGTAAAAAGCTGTACATATGTTGTCTCACCCAGAATTGGAATGAAGCTGGCTTAACAGGGGAATTTTTAGAGTAGCTGAAAAAGACTAAAAATAGGGCTTTAACAGCCACCAAAATATTTCAAATGCAGCTTTACTTGGACATTTTAGCCTTTAATTTTAAAATCCTACATCAGAATGGTCCGATATTACCTGAGTGACACACTGGATATGTGTTGTCTCACGCAGAATTGGAATAAAGCTGACTTAACAGCAGGATTCCGTTTTAGAGTAGCCAGAAATATGGCTAAAATATGTGGTAAATATGGTAAAATATGGCTTCAAGTAACATTTTGAATTGATACTATAAATAAAATTGAATGAACTGAATTGAATTGAATCGACTTGAATTGAATTCTCTGAGGTGCCCTTTTGTCATAGTTAGGGCGCAAAAAAGACTGGGTTGAGAGACGTTTGAGAGCCAACGGCTGAATCCAATTTCTCCATCTTACCCTTACCCTTTACCCCCTTTCCCCTAGCCTCTAGCCCTTGGCCCTTGAACCAAGTGGTAAGGGCTAGGGGTGAAAACATACCCCTGTGAAATGGGACACCACTCAGATATTGATCACAAACTTCTTTTGTCTTTGTTAATTGCGTGGGTTTGACAACAGTGTCATATGAATTTATATGTTTATTTATTTTATAGTTATTTTATGTTCACTTTGGAGGCAGATGTTAATATCTGTGTAGTCGGCCTACTAAGGTCTGTTTGCAATACTATGTGTATACACACATGGTGTGTATATCTGTTTTGAATGTCATTGATGTTCAGAAAAACATTTTGTTAACAAAAATCTGTCTTTATTGCCCACTAAATTAAACATAACAGGCAAAAACATTACACAAAATAACAGAACCATTATCAACTAACCATAACTTACATGTCACACACATAAAAAGGCACTCAAATGTGTAAAACTAAAAAGTCTTCCAGGATCCACCTTTGCGTCTCCCCCACAGACTGTTTCGTTATTGCTCTGAATATTAACGGTCTATGGTCTCCCCTAGGATCCGCGCCGTGTTTTTCTTCATGCCTTCCAGCGTAAAGCCCCGAACGTCACCCTCCCTCTCCCCCTCCCCTTAGCAACAGAGGCAACATGGCGGCGTCCAGTACCGCGGAGCATTCTCCAGAGATATCGACGCCGTTAAAGATACCCAAAACCGAGGTGCCATCCCCCGAGTCGGAAGATTTGAGTGACAGTAATCAATATCACTCCAATCCCTCGACACCTAACCGCTTCTCGCCTTTGAACGTGGGCTCAGGGACCGCAGGCCGGACGGCGGCCTCATCCTCCTCCAACAGCTTCACGGCTTGCCGAGGGATGTCGTGGACCCCTTCCGAGACAAACGCCCTCATTGCGGTCTGGGGCAACGAGAGGCTGACGGAGGCGAGGATGCAGCAGCTGGAGGTCGCAGGCACCGTCTTCTCCGGTAAGGCCCCCGGCCCTGCCATGTACGAGCGGGTGTCCAGAGCCCTGTCGGAGCTGGGATATGAGAGGACCCCGTCCCAGTGCAGGGAGAGGATGAAGGTAAATAATACGGTTATAATGAGGACACATTAGGTTACATGTCCGTCCTCCATCACCAAGAGCTCTGCAGCTGTTTTGAGACCGAGCTGGATCTGGGGCTTAATGTTCCACATGTAGGGCAAGGAGAGGAAATCAGTCACAGGTTGTTGACCTGGCATCCAGCTAGAACCTGGAATGGAAATTAGCACCAGCCATCATCTAAATGCTGGGAAAATATGCAAATGGTTGCTAAATGTCACTCACTAGCCCCCCCCCAAAAAAGTGCATTTCCAACCCTGGCTAGAACACACTTACAGGCTACCATTGGTGTAGAATCAAGTAATCCCACGTGATAGTGGAGATATTTCTTATGTATGATCTTGTATGACATCTGAATCTCATCTATGAAGTCTCCTCATACCAATACCAAATACAGTGGCTTGAGAAGGTTCACACACCCATGCTTTTTGATTTAAGGAAGTTGATTAAAAATAGAAATAAAAGAAGATTTTAGGAAAATCCAAACTTTTAAGGACGCCAATTTTCTTTGTGAATGAATAACGTATTGGAAATAAATAAATGTTCTTTCTTAAAATATAGGGGGCATAAATATACACACTCCTATGTTAAATTCCCATTGAGGCAGGCACATTTTAATTCTTCTTTGTGTAGTTTAATATGTCCTTATGTAGCCTATATGATGGTTTATCATGAGTATGCTGTGTTGAATTTGTTCACCAAGGCAAATTCCTAACAGTGTTTGTTGTAATGGCAGTACCATTAATTCAATTCAGAGTCTTAGTATTAGTTAAAACATGTCTATTGGGAATTTTTCTCAAAGTCAGTTGTTTTCTGAGCCTCTCTCCTTTTTATTGATTGTTAATATTGATATTGTTAAACACATCATAGATCTTGATGCAGCTTCCACCTTGCATTTGTTTCCAATCAAGTGCAGAAAATCAGAGCAGAGCTGGGCGATATGGAGAAACTCAAACATCATGATATTTTTAACCAAATACACCTTCATCAGTATTGCGACGATATTGTAGGGTTGACGTCTGGTGCA
Source organism: Etheostoma spectabile (assembly GCF_008692095.1). Classification (NCBI taxonomy): domain Eukaryota; kingdom Metazoa; phylum Chordata; class Actinopteri; order Perciformes; family Percidae; genus Etheostoma; species Etheostoma spectabile. Next base: position 31,249 of record NW_022603004.1, read on the forward strand.
TTCACTAAATATTTACACGATGAGAGTTTTAATAAATAATCAGTAAAGTGAATATAATGACTAAGTGGGTAAGGCAAAATAATAGAACAGCTAGGACAGTCTGGTAAGTTCAGAAAAGTACATCACATACTGTAATGCAGCCTTTAAAACCAGGAGAAGACATTTGTGTCCTATTACGATATCCAAAATCTAAGACAATATCTAGTCTCACATATTGATATAATTGATAAATTGCCCAGCCCTACAGATTATACAAGACTAGATTCTAGCATTGTCAACATTTCTAGTTTCACAGTAAAAGCTCTCCACTGCCTTTACATTAATGTGTAGGCTATTACGTAGCACTTACAGGAAGTGCTGAATAAGAGCAGCTGCATTTCTACTAGTTACAGTAGTATTAAGTCTTAAATGTGGATCGATGACCAGCCCATACACATTCTGCTAATAAGGTCAGTCTCGGGGCCGATGCCTATACCTATGCACGGGATTAGAGCCCGACCGATAAAGGATTTTGGTGACCGATACAAATATTGGTGATTTAAAAATCTGATATTCCTATATATCGGCCGACAAAACAGATTTTCCCTAACATTAGTTAATTGTAGTAATTTATGAGTTCTCACTAAGATAATACGATAATAATTAACTGTCACAACAGAACAGAGGAACATCAAAATATATTAAGTTAACACAAACTTAAGATATAAAACTTAAAGTCCTTTGAACAAAAACAGAATAACAAAAAAATAATCAGTTGCCAACAGGGATGTTGTAGAGCGTCCTCTGGTGGACAAACTATGCAACGCCAACGCTCCTAAGATGGATGACCATCCGTTTTTATTTTAGTTTTTAAATATTCATTCATCAGAATAATTATTTGGCATTATAAATGATTCCGATTTTTTTTTTTTTTTTTTTTTTTTTTTTTTTTTATCTTATCGGCCATTACAAATGCTGATACCGATAGGTCGGGAAACGTCTAATATTGGCCCTCCGATATATCCTTCGGGCTCTACGTGAGATCAGAACGATGCATCCCGACTGAAAAACATATTGCAGTCCACAGCCAGACAAAAGTAATGACTGTCAAACATGAAAGCTCCCTACACTCGCTGTAGGTGGCCAGCTAACGTTATTATTGGAATGTGAGGAGATATCGCAAAGATCGTCCAGACTGGCTGAGAAAATCTCCCTGGACTCTTCCCATGTGTTGAGGGGGAGTCTTGCCCTCCTATAGGAGCTAGAGGGTCCCAGATTGTCAGAAATAAACAAATATAAACATTCATTTGTTCCCTTGTCAATATCCCTGCTCCCTATTTATGACCACTCTTACAAGACCAGGCCCTATTATATTCGGGGTTTGTTGCTGTCATTTTAGGTGGTAGATGCAACACTGGAGCCAAATGAATGTGAAATGCGGAAAAAAGCACCCAAAACAGCGAAAACATAAAGACGTTTAGAGCTCTAATGATTTTAGTTGGACTTCTTTAGCATTAAGTTTTGTCTTTAAGTTTTCTGATTGTAATCTATCATCTGCTCTATCTTTTACCAACATTTTTGACACAGACATGGTGATTCTGATGTTCCACAATGATGTCAAATTGAAATTTAATTTTAATTTTAAAACATTACTTTTTTTTTTTCAACCCCCGCCAAATATGCGCACCTAAGTCTTCCACAAACCTACGGAAAACACTGATAACAATAATATTGACTTATGTTTTTTAATGATGCCTGAGATTTTGTCTTTTTAATTGTTGGAGCTTGTGTTGCAGGACAAATTACCATGCCTACGGACAATAAAGTGTTATCTTATCATTAGCGGTGTGCAACAAAAAAAAGATTCACATTCATGAATCAAGCTGTACAATTTTAAAATCGATTCATAAAATTCCAAAAATCTATTTCAAATGGTTAATTTTTGTCATTTAATTTTTTCATTTTGTAATGGCGTTTATACTATCACATGGGAAAAGTAACTACATTTACATACTGTGAATATTTTTTGAGAATGATTTTTGAATCAAATCGTGAGCCTAAAAATCGATGTTTTCCGAATCGTGTACCCTTACTTAACATACCTTGTTATTTTATGTCTCCTCTGTGAGTCACTGTACTGGAGGGCGGCCCCAACAAAGTTGACAGTTAGCAGGAACCGTGTCTGAGTGAATACTTCATTTATCCTCCCGCCACATACAGACGCTGCGGCGCTGCTACAGCCGCGTGAAGGAGCACGGCATCGGCAAACGGAAGAGCAGCTACACTATAGAGCAGCTGGAGAAGGTGTTTGGTCAGGGCGGCTGGGACTCCCAGAGTTGTGCCCCGGTGCTGATCAACAGCAGCGGGCTGTATCAGGAGATGGAGTCTGATGGCAGCACCCTGGAAGACTTCTCCCAGGAGGACTGGTGCAACCAGGTGCTGGACTCAGCCTTCCAGGAGGGAGACATGGAGACTGGTGAGTGTCTTTGCAAGGAGTGGACAGATTGTAATAAAAGACACGGAAATAATGTAACTAATACGTGTGTTTGTCTTCTCTCTAGAAGAAACCCAGGTGCCTAAAAACCGAGGTCTACAGATTCAAATAGAGCTGACAGAACAAATCCAGTAAGTGAAATAGAACAAGGGCTGAATTCCCTTTCTTTGTAAATTGAATAAGTTTGATATAAAGCCTTGTGTTGTAAGTTGTGAATTTGCCTAATCTTTACAAATAGCTATTGGAAAGATTAGACTTAAGTAATTCTCAAACCAGTGTCCATGTGCTGTGCTGTGCTGTCTGTCAGAATGTCTTTTTTGATACTTCCACAGGGGGCTAGGGGAAGGTAATCAAAAACACACACAGTTGGGGGTTTAGCAGAGAATTCCGGTTGATTGTAGCCCTGTTATTTTTTTTTAATGTGTAGTACTGTCTGGGCGGCTGTGGCTCAGTGGTAGAGCGGTTGCTTGCCAATCGGAAGGTTGGTGGTTCGATCCCCGCCCCTGCAGTCATTGTCGAAGTGTCCTTGGGCAAGACACTGAACCCCGATTTGCCCGATTTGCGCATCGGAGTGTGTATGTGTGTGAATGTTTATCTGATGAGCAGGTGGCACCTTGTATGGCAGCCCCTGCCACAGTGTATGAATGTGTGTGAATGGTGAATGTTCCCTGTAGATGTAAAAGCGCTTTGAGCAGTTGTTAAGACTGGAAAAGCGCTATATAAATACAGCACATTTACATTTACATTTAGCGAGACAAATGAAACCAATCGGTGCTGCCTACACCGAGTTATCCTCCTGCTAGAGTTAGCACCCAACAGGCCTAAATAGGCTTAAACAGGGCAAGTTTTAAACAAATTACCAGTGCCTATCCATGTGCAGTTATTCCTTCCAAGTGAACACAGTGAATCTGACTGCAGTAGATGTGACAGAAAGGCAAAAAAGTTATGTTAAAAACATGTTTTAAAATAGCACTGTTTAAGCCTGTAGGGTGCAAAATCTTGCAGGAGGATAACTCGGTGTAGACTGCACTAATAGTGCTCATTTATCTTGTTACTGACAGTACTACACATTTAAAAAAAAAAAAAAAGCCCCTATATTATGAACCCAAGGAAATCACAAGAGGCCCTTTGAAATTTCCTCTTTTTTACATTAGCTAATATGACTTCTGTGGGGATATTGATGCATAACATAGACTGTTATAAAGACTCACTGTACAGTGTGAAGCCAAAATTATCCCATTGTGCCATTCTGAAATCTTGGAGCCAGAGTCTGCGCAGTAGTGATCGGGCGGTGGAGCCGCGGGATCAAAGTCCTGCCCATACACCGGCTCGCCCAATCGCATGTCAATCATCTCTCAATCATGATGTTTCACTACTGTTACGTCCCATAGTGCTAAACATAGAACCAAATGTAATTGGTATATGAAAGGATATTTATTTTAGAATAAGGCAAAACAGAACAGAGCTTACAAACTGAAAAATGGGCTGATGGTTGCTATGGAAACCAAAAACAGAAAATAACAAAAAGAGAGCCTTAAAAGAAAGACAGTTACTACAACTATATACGATAAGCAAAACTCTTCTCTCCTCTAAATACTTTGTATAACACAATACTCCCAGCACCCTTGATCCTAACACAAACCTGTTACATTGCCACACCAATCAGCTTCCTCCTCCAGGAACTGGGCGGGACCTCCGTTATCTATCCAATCCAAAACACGGGATGGCACAGCCGGCTTTGCGTCTCACACATCACTCAAATTAAACAGACATGTGGGTGCCGACGGCAGGCGAAACACTAGCCAATAAAAAACAAAATTATTCTTAGACAAAAACCTTAAGAACTACCTAAGATGACAGAAACCGTCATTGGGAAATAGATTTTTGATCTGTACTTCAATCTTTTTAGTTTCCCATCCACTTGCATAAAGGGGGCGAGGCTTGTAACCTCTACTGCAGCCAGCCACCATGGTGCCAATCCAGATGTTTTAGCTTCACTTACACATTCCATGCATTGACCCCTGATGGAAAAAGGAAAAGGTAACAGACGTATTTTAAGCCACAGTAGCTCCCATAGCCATGCAACAAGGTGGTATTTATTTGTCTGACAGGTCACTGCTTGTTTAGCACTTTATAAAATGGAAAAGTGTTTTCATTACTAGATCATTATTATGTATCTTGGGTTCTCTGCAGAAAAAGGGACATGATGCAGACTGTGACGCGTATCCTTGAGTCGGTGCAACTGCAATGGGAGCCCTTCCAGACATGGACTGAGTTCTCCCGGCTGCACCTCTCCAACAAACTGGCCATCTTTGGCGTGGGCTACAACACGCGCTGGCGCGAGGACGTGCGCTACCACTACGCCGAAATCAGCTCGCAGGTGCCGCTGGGCAAGAGGCTCCGCGAGTACTTCAACCCCGAGAAGCCAGAGGGCCGCATCATCATGACCAAAGTTCAGAAGATGAACTGGAAGAACGTCTACTACAAGTTTTTGGACATTACCATCAGTGAGGCGCGCTGCCTGGAGCTGCACATGGAGGTGGACTGGATCCCTGTGTCCCAGTCCAGGGCAGCCAGCGGCAGCAAGGGCACTTCCCACTACCTCCTCCCTGGGAACATCCCCAAGGCGTACGGACTCTACGCTATTGGCTACGAGGCAGTGTCCTCCTTTCACAACACGGCTCAGGTCTTTTCCAGGGGGATGGTGAAGACCACAGCTCACCTCAGTGCTCAGAGAACGGGGAACAGAGTCAGCTGATGGAGAGGGGGCAGAGAGATGTGACAGGACTGGGGCTAAAGTCACGTACTGCTACCTAGGCATAGCGGAGGACAGGACCATACAGCAGGGTCTCTTCCAGCACTTTCAGGGCTACGGCAAACACCACGTCCACCACGGGGTACCCTCGGCCATCACGCGTTTCCTGCAGGAGAACTGCCATGGCGACGTCACACATGTCCAGAATGGGGAGGGAGGTGAGGACTCATCTCAACGATTTGCTATTTACATAAAATACATTGAGGTGGAGCTGGACTTCCTCTCAGCAGGCTCCCTGTTGGAGTGCCTCGAAACTGCTGCAGGTTATTCCTTGAAACAACAACAAGAAGCGTCGTAACTACACTCACAGCGTTTCAGATTTGTATCGACTAAAGATATAATTAACAAGTCTTACAGCCTGCAAGCAACATGAAAGGTGACCAATTCTGTCTGTTATAAAGCATGGATGTGTGCAAGAGTCTGGCATATTTTTGCATCCTTTTCAGCTCTATTGAACTGATTTATTTTTGTTTTTTATTTGACTCTTAAGTCTTAAAGATTGACGGTGCACAATATGGTAACTGTATTGTGTAAAAATATGGGAGCATAGCTTAGTATCACAGAGCTGCACATCCAAGAGTATACTTATTTATTATTTTAGGCTGAAGTGCACTATAAAGGTTTCTGCTGCTTGTTTAGTGTAGATAAATTTGCCTCATCAGGGAACGTGGGTTGGCAAGATGACTACTGCAGTATGCATCTGTCTACCTCAGTAGGATGTAGCGAACAAGGCAGCAAGGGGACCAGAGCGTGTATTTATTTTAAAACTGCCTTTGCTGTGACTGTTGTGGTCTGGACCTCGAATTCAGAAAGCATCAAAGAGAGTAACGGCTAGTTCATGCCTTATGTTCGGAAAGTGTAACTCTGCTGCAGCTAGGGATGTTTCCATGCAAATTAGGGAGAAAAAGCAAGGATTCGGTATTGACCAATGTGGATTAGGGGTAGGGGGAAAAATTGATACAGCATAGTAATGCGATGTTTTCCATGGCAATACTGTATTAATACACAGGCCCAGTATCAATTAGTTTGGCTGCTTGACAATCCCATTTTGCAGCCATAAAATTGAAGTGATATGAACAACCGAGAAATGTGTCTTTTAGATAAAACAGATGTTGACAAAGTTTCCTTTCGGGGACATAATTTGAAATTGGGAAAAATCTGAAGTTGAAAAAAAAGTTATAAACACAATATATTATTGCAGTATGTTTAAAATCACAATAGTATTTTATCGTGGCATAAGTATAGTGATGAAATCGTATCGGGAGGCGTCTGCTGATTCCCAACCTTAATGTGGATACTAGTTTATTCCAGCAGTGGAAACACTCGGTGCACAAGCCCAACTGGCCGGTTGGGCGTGGCTTCCACTCCATTTCAATTCAGACCAATGAGTGACAACATTCATCATAACAACCTGTAGCACCAGCTCTGTGCAGCAGGTAAAGCTAATACAGCATGTATTAACATTGATGTAAATCCTACAGACACTGCTTACCATGGCTGAATCCGAAGGGATAAGGTTCTGTAGTGTGTTTGCAACAATTACAATCTTGTTATCCGTTCAGTCTTCTTGATGATGTTTTTTGGATGGTGTTTTATAGCTCTAATGCACATTCAGTTCTGGGGCGGGTAGCGCGCATGATTTTCCCAATCTATCGAAATGTGATTACATTTTCAGATATCAATTAGTTAGGGACATTTCAGTTACAGTACCAGTTTTTGCTTTGATATAAAAACGATTCACACAGAGATCTTCTGCTGTAAATGTAAGAGCATAAAGTAACCCTCAAATATTATTATAATGCACCAGGTAAATTGACCCCAAAAAGGGGGCTAATTCACCACATGCATGGTGGAAAGGCATAAATTAATGGACGGATTTGGGGATTTTGTTCAGCAATATTGGATCACTCACAAACATGATCCAAGTGAATTGGGGAATCGACTATTTTAACCCAGCCCTGTTCAAATGCTTGAACTGGTTTTGGGGTGTTTAAGTTTTGCTCCTGCACAAGCTGCATCTGTTACACAACATTAAATGTTGTCTTTGTTATAGATATTCAAAAATGCTGTCGGATCACAGGCATGTACATTTACTCCTTGTGTGTTTGTTGTGCCATGGTATCAGCCGAAATGACAAATCCCTGATATCACACAGGAGTGTGTAGAAGTATACACTAAGCCTATATTGGTAAGTATGTATTGGCATGCCCGTACTTTGGAGCATCTCTAGCTGCAGCTGTGGGGTTGTGGGAATCAGTAGAGCAACATGACAGAAGCTGTGGTGATGAGTTACCAGCACCTCCCACATACTGGTAATTCAAAGGCACTATTCTTTAAGATAAAACACAATCATGCTTATGGGTAGGGTTGGGCATCGCTTTGATTTTAACAATTTTGATCCCAATTGATCCCTTCAATTTTGGTTGTTATTGATCCTCAACGGCGTTGATTCAATGGTGGTTTACAATCTTACCAGGCTTTTATTCAGCATAAAATAAAGCCACAATTTTAGGCGCCGCTTACTATGCTCCATGGCTGCACAAGGGCATGCTGGAAGTACAGTGGTGGTCGCCCATGGAAACCGTGCACGTTAAATTTGGAACTGATGATTTGATTCAAAACCGACTTCTTCCAAACGATTCCAAGTTCAAAGCGGTTCTCGATGCCCAGTCTTACAAATGAGTGTTGACAAAGAGTATAGAAGTATATAGTATAGAAGAAGTATAATATAACGTTGCGTTGCGTTCAGTCCAAGATGGCGAAGCTTCAACGGTCCATTGCAACTGACAGCAAACACACACCCATGTTCAAGCTGCAGCTCCACCATCTTGACTGAACACACAACAATCTATTGAGTTTCACCTCTTGTTACTTCTATATTCGTTTGTGTTTATCTACGACTTAAGATGCAGGTGTTAACTCCTCCTTGACTAATAATTAAATTCTTTCTGAACATGAATCCTGAGGTTATGTGCAATGTGCCAGGAAAGGACTGTGTAGAGAAGAGTCAAACCGTGGACAAGTCCATATTGAATCTATGTATATGAAATCTACCTTATATATCTATAAATATATATATTTAAAAAAAAAAAAAATGTTTTTGAGCATTTCAGCTTTTGCAATCTTACCATGTTCATTTGTATGGGTATACAGTATATCAAGATAAATATGATATTTTCTATTTATTGGTTGACACCATGTCTTGTATGTGATTGTTTTTGAGTCACCGTCTTGTATGTTTACATGTTGAAAACCAATAAATGGGGCACTCACTGTCATTTGCCACACAGTGAAAACAGGCTTGTGTGTGTTTGTTTGAGCTCACATGTGCCCTTTAGAATCTGCTTTATTACACATGAATCATGTCCTCCACATCGATCTATTTTAGATTTTTATTCCATTTTCTTTGAATATGGATAGATGCTAAGACAGATTGTGCAACAAATCTCCAATGGACAGCATTCAAAGCTATTGCTAGTTTCCAATGCCCGTCAGCTTTGCTTTTAGAAAATCTGCTTTATTTACACATGAATTATGCCGTCCTCAGTAATCTAATAAACTAAATGTGTACATTGGACTAAAATGCTGTAGTTGCAGAAGACCAACGTCCTGGTTATCCAAGTTGACAGACTGGAGCCTCCAATGTTAAAATAAAAAAAATAAAACTATGCCCTCGACAGGATGAACTCTTTGTAGAATAATAAATTATGAATGGGTGGACCATTAATGATTGTGTGATTTTGAGTGATGTAGTTGCATTAGCTGAATGAGTT
>NW_022603005.1:0-33529 GCF_008692095.1 Etheostoma spectabile
CTTATGGCGCAACGGTAGCGCGTCTGCTCCAGAATCAGAGGGTTGCGTGTTCAAATCACTTCAGGGTCAAATGTTGATGGGTGGCAGTAGCTCAATAGTGGTAGTTGGGTGTCCTCCCACAGCAAAGATTTGAGCATCAACGGCTTTCATTTCCTGTATTAACACAGGCTTTTATGCACCAATTTACATATACATCTAATACCTGAAACACATTAACAACACTGAATCACTTTAGACCTTAAAGACCTGAAACACATAAAACGTGAAACACATTAAACACCTGAACAAATCAAACACCTGAAACATATCAAACACCTGAAACACATCAAACACATCAAACACCTGAAACACATCAAACACATCAACACCTGAACCACATCAAAGACATCAAGCACCTGAACAGATAAAAAAACATCAAAAACCTGAACCACATCAACACATCAAAGACATCGACCCTGAAACACAAACCGACATTAAACATCAAAGACCTGAAACACATCAATAACTGAAACACCAACAAACAAACACCTGAAAACACATAGAACACCGAAGCACAAACACATACAAAACATAAAACACATCAAAGACATCAACACCTGAAACACATCAAACACATAAAAGGACATTAAACACCTGAACCATAAAAACATCAAAGACATCAACACCTGAAACACATAAACATCTGAAACTCATCAAAAACCTGAAACACATCAAAGACATCAAACACCCTGAAACCATAAACATCTTAAACTCATCAAACCTGAACCCATCAAAGACATTACAATCACTGAACACATAAAAAACATCAAACACCGAAACATATCAAACCCCTGAAACTATAAACACACGGAACATATCAAGCACCTGAAACACATCAAACATCTGAAACCACAAACAACCTGAAACACATCAAACACTGAAACACATCACACACCTGAACACCTAAACACGTCAAACACCTGAAACTAATCAAACACATCAAACATCTGAAACACATCAAACACCTGAAACATATCAACCACCTGAAACAAATCAAACACATCAAACACCTGAAACACATCAAACACATCAAGACATCAAGCACCTGAACAAAACAAACATCAAAACCTGAAACCATCAACCACATCAAAAGACATCAACAACCTGAAACACATAAAAGACATTAAACACATCAAAGACCTGAAACACATAAAATAACAAACACAACACATCACACCCTGAACACATAGAACAGCGGAAGCACAAACACATAAAAAAACTCAAACACATCAAGACATCAAACACCTGAAATACATCAAAACCATCAAACATCAACACCATGAACACATCAAAAACCTAAAAAAACATCAAACACCTGAAACACCAGAAAGATATCAAAACCATGAAACACCTGAAACAATCAAACACCTTAAAACACATCAAATACCTGAAAACATCAAACAACCACTCAATACCTGAAACACATCAAACAACTCAAACACCTGACACACATCAAACACATTGAAACACATCAAATCCCTGAAACAAATCAACACATGAAACATATCACGCACTGAAACAAATCAAACATCTGAACACATCAAACACTTTGAAACATATCAAATCCTGAAACAAATCAAACACATGAAACATATCAAGCACCTGAAACACATCAACATCTGAAACACATCAAACATGAAACATATCAAGCACGAACACATCAAACATCTGAAACACATCAAACACCTGAACACACATCAAACATCTAAACACAAAAAAAATCAAAGACCTGAAAATACATCAAACACCTGACACATCAAACAACTGACACACAACATCACCATCAAACATCTGTACACACAAACAATCAAAGACCATAAAAGACATTAACACCTGAAAAACATTAATCACCAGCGTCAGGTAAGGAGGCCTCAAAGACCAACTGCTTTTTGCGTCGCACGTCTCCCTGCGTTCTGGAAGCGAGGCCTCCAAAGACAAACTGCTTTCACAGCGCCTGGTCTCTGCCGAAGCCGCTGCCTCCAGCTACCCGAGAAGAACCCTAAACTTAATCAGTCCTTAGACCCAAAAAAGTAAGGAAATAGGGTTCAAGTTTTGAAAAACAAAGTGAGTCCCTTGAAAGTCATATATTGTAAAAAGGAGATTTCTGTGTCTTTTTTAATTCAAAACCAGGTTTAGCGCGTCTGACTCCAGATCAGAAGGTTGCGTGTTCAAATCACGTCAGGGTCAAATGTTGATGGGTGGCAGTAGCTCAATATGTGGTAGTTGGGTGTCCTCCCACAGCAAGGATTTGAGCATCAACGGCTTCATTTCCTGTATTAACACAGGCTTTTATGCACCAATTTACATATACATCTAATACCTGAAACACATTAACAACACCTGAATCACTTTAGACACCTGAAACACATCAAAGACATCAAACACCTGAAACAAATTGAACACCTGAAACACATCAAACACATGAAACACATTAAACATCTGAAACAGATAAAACACGCCAAACGCCTGAAACTAATCAAACACATCAAACACATCAAACATCTGAAACATATCAAACACTTGAAACACATCAAACACCTGAAACAAATCAAACACCTGAAACATATCAAACACCTGAAACACATCAAACACATCAAACACCTGAAACACATCAAACACATCAAAGACATCAAGCACCTGAAACATGTAAAAACATCAAAAACCTGAAACACATCAAACACATCAAAGACATCAACACCTGAAACACATAAAAGACATTAAACCCATCAAAGACCTGAACACATAAAATAACAGAAACCCAAACACATCAAACACCTGAAACCATAGAACACCGGAAGCACAAACACATAAAAAACATAAAACACATCAAAGACCTGAAACACATCAAATAACTGAAACACAAACAAATCAACACCTGAAGCACAAACACATAAAAACATAAAACACATCAAAGACATCAAACACCTGAAACACATCAACACATCAAACACCTGAAACACATCAAAAACCTAAAACCATCAAACACCTGAAACACCAGAAAGATATCAAACACATGAAACAAATCAACACCTTAACACATCAAATACCTGAAACACATCAAACCATCAAACAACTCAAATACCTGAAACACATCAAACACTCAAACACCTGAACACATCAAACACTTGAAACATATCAAATCCCTGAAACAAATCAAACACATGAAACATATCAAGCACCTGAAACACATCAAACATCTGAAACACATCAAACACCTGAAACACATCAACACCTGAAACACATCTCAAACACAAAAAAAATCAAAGACCTGAAATACATCAAACATACCAACACCTGAAACACGTTAAACAACTGACACACATCACCACATCAAATACCTGAAACACATTAACAACACCTGAATCACTTTAGACACCTGAAACACATCAAGACCATCAAACACCTGAAACACATCCAACACTGGAAGCACAACAGATCAAACACCTGAAACATGTCAAAGACATTAAACACCTAAAAACATCAACCCTGAAACAAATTGAACAACTGAAACACATCAAACACTTGAAACACATGAAACCCGTGAAACACATAACATCTGAAACAGATAAAACACGCCAAACGCCTGAAACTAATAAAACACATCAACACCTGAAACACATCAAACATCTGAAACATATCAAACACTTGAAACACATCAAACACCTGAACCAATCAAACACCTGAACACATATCAAACACCTGAAACACATCAAACACATCAAACACATCAAACACATCAAAGACATCAAGCACTGAAACATATAAAAACATCAAAAACCTGAAACACATCAAACACATCAAAGACATCAACACCTGAAACACATAAACATCTGAAACTCATCAAAAACCTGAAACACATCAAAGACATCAAACACCTGAACACATAACATCTGAAACTCATCAAAAACCTGAAACACATCAAAGACATTAAACACCTGAAACACATAAAAACATCAAACACCTGAAACATATCAAACACCTGAAACATATCAAACACACGGAACATATCAAGCACCTGAAACACATCAAACATCTGAAACACATCAAACACCTGAAACATCACACACCTGAAACACATAAACACGTCAAACACCTGAAACTAATCAAACACATCAAACATCTGAAACACATCAAACACCTGAAACATATCAACACCTGAAACAATCAAAACCATCAAACAACCTGAAACACATCAAACACATCAAGACATCAAGCACCTGAAACATATAAAACAACTCAAAAACTGAAACACATCAAACACATCAAGACATCCACAACACCTGAAACACATAAAAGACATTAAACACATCAAAGACCTGAAACACATAAAATAACAGAAACACAAACACATCAAACACCTGAAACACATAGAACACCGGAAGCACAAACACATAAAAAACATCAAACCATCAAGACATCAAACACCTGAAATACATCAAACACATCAAAGACATCAAACACCTGAAACACATCAAAAACCTAAAAAACATCAAACACCTGAAACACCAGAAAGATATCAAACACATGAAACACCTGAAACAAATCAAACACCTTAAACACATCAAATACCTGAAACATCAAACAACTCAAATACCTGAAACACATCAAACAACTCAAACACCTGAAACCATCAAACACTTGAAACACATCAAACACTTGAAACATATCAATCCCTGAAACAAATCAACACATGAAACATATCAAGCACCTGAACACATCAAACATCTGAAACACATCAAACACCTGACACACATCAAACACCCTGAACACATCTCAAACACAAAAAAAATCAAAGACCTGAAATACATCAAACACCTGAACACGTTAACACATCAAAGACATAAAAGACATTAACACCTGAAAAACATTAATCACCAGCTTCAGGTAAGGAGGCCTCAAAGACCAACTGCTTTTGCGCCGCACGGTCCCTGCGTTCTGGAAGCGAGGCCTCCAAAGACAAACTGCTTTCGCAGCGCCTGGTCTCTGCCGAAGCCGCTGGCCTCCAGCTACCCGAGAAGAACCCTAAAAACTTAAATCAGTCACTTAGACACAAAAAAGTAAGGAAACCATCAAACACATGAAACACATTAAACATCTGAAACAGATAAAACACGCCAAACGCCTGAACTAATCAAACACATCAACAACCTGAAACACATCAAACATCTGAAACGTATCAAACACTTGAAACACATCAACACACCTGAAACAAATCAAACACCTGAAACATATCAAACACCTGAAACACATCAAACACATCAAACACCTGAAACACATCAAACACATCAAAGACATCAACACCTGAAACACATAAAAGACATTAAACACATCAAGACCTGAAACACATCAAATAACTGAAACACAAACAAATCAAACCCTGAAACCAGAACCCTGAAGCACAAACACTAAAAAACATAAAACACATCAAAGACATCAACACCTGAACACATCACACACAATCAACCCTGAAACACATCAAACACCTGAACACATCAAAACCTAAAACACATCAAACCCTGAAACACCAGAAAGATATCAAACACATGAAACAAATCAAACACCTTAAACACATCAAATACCTGAAACACATCAAACACATCAAACAACTCAAATACCTGAAACACATCAAACAACTCAAACACCTGAAACATATCAAATCCCTGAAACAAATCAAACACATGAAACATATCAAGCACCTGAAACACATCAAACATCTGAAACACATCAAACACCTGAAACACATCAAACACCTGAAACACATCTCAAACACAAAAAAAATCAAAGACCTGAAATACATCAAACATATCAAACACCTGAAACACGTTAAACAACTGACACACATCAACCACATCAAATACCTGAAACACATTAACAACACCTGAATCACTTTAGACACCTGAAACACATCAAAGACATCAAACACCTGAAACACATCCAACACTGGAAGCACAAACAGATCAAACACCTGAAACATGTCAAAGACATTAAACACCTAAAAAACATCAAACACCTGAAACAAATTGAACAACTGAAACACATCAAACACTTGAAACACATGAAACCCGTGAAACACATTAAACATCTGAAACAGATAAAACACGCCAAACGCCTGAAACTAATAAAACACATCAAACACCTGAAACACATCAAACATCTGAAACATATCAAACACTTGAAACACATCAAACACCTGAAACAAATCAAACACCTGAAACATATCAAACACCTGAAACACATCAAACACATCAAACACCTGAAACACATCAAAGACATCAAGCACTTGAAACATATAAAAACATCAAAAACCTGAAACACATCAAACACATCAAAGACATCAACACCTGAAACACATAAAAGACATTAAACACATCAAAGACCTGAAACACATCAAATAACTGAAACACAAACAAATCAAACACCGGAAACACATAGAACACCGGAAGCACAAACACATAAAAAACATAAAACACATCAAAGACATCAAACACCTGAAACACATCAAACACATCAAAGACATCAAACACCTGAAACACATCAAAAACCTAAAACACATCAAACACCTGAAACACCAGAAAGATATCAAACACATGAAACACCTGAAAAAAATCAAACACCTTAAACACATCAAATACCTGAAACACATCAAACACATCAAACAACTCAAATACCTGAAACACATCAAACAACTCAAACACCTGAAACACATCAAACACTTGAAACATATCAAATCCCTGAAACAAATCAAACACATGTAACATCAAACATCTGAAACACATCAAACACCTGAAACACATCAAACACCTGAAACACATCTCAAACACAAAAAAAAATCAAAGACCTGAAATACATCAAACATATCAAACACCTGAAACACGTTAAACAACTGACACACATCAACCACATCAAATACCTGAAACACATCAAACACCTGAAACACATCAAACACATCAAAGACATAAAAGACATTAACACCTGAAACACATTAATCACCAGCTTCAGGTAAGGAGGCCTCAAAGACCAACTGCTTTTGCGCCGCACGGTCCCTGCGTTCTGGAAGCGAGGCCTCCAAAGACAAACTGCTTTCGCAGCGCCTGGTCTCTGCCGAAGCCGCTGGCCTCCAGCTACCCGGAGAAGAACCCTAAAACTTAAATCAGTCACTTAGACACAAAAAAGTAAGGAAATAGGGTTCAAGTTTTGAAAAACAAAAGTGATCCCTTGAAAGTCATATATTGTAAAAAGGGAGATTTCTGTGTCTTTTTTTATTCAAAACAAGGTTTATTTTCAATATGAATACTGTGAAAGTAACAAAGCGCTTAATCCACGGAGAAATGCACACATGTATATGCATTAACCAAAAAGAAAGTTAATCTGTATATGCCTTAGCCAGCAGACCTTGTGGCGCAACGGTAGCGCGTCTGACTCCAGATCAGAAGGTTGCGTGTTCAAATCACGTCAGGGTCAAATGTTGATGGGTGGCAGTAGCTCAATATGTGGTAGTTGGGTGTCCTCCCACAGCAAGGATTTGAGCATCAACGGCTTCATTTCCTGTATTAACACAGGCTTTTATGCACCAATTTACATATACATCTAATACCTGAAACACATTAACAACACCTGAATCACTTTAGACACCTTAAACACATCAAAGACATCAACACCTGAAAAACATCAAACACCTGAAACACATAAAACCCGTGAAACACATTAAACATCTGAAACAGATAAAACACGCCAAACGCCTGGAACTAATCAAACACATCAAACATCTGAAACATATTAAACACTTGAAACAAATCAAACACCTGAAAAATATCAAACATCAAACACATCAAACACCTGAAACACATCAAACATCAAATACATCAAGCACCTGAAACATATAAAGACATTAAACACATCAAAACCTGAAACACATCAAATAACTGAAACACAAACAATCAAACACCTGAAACACATAGAACACCGGAAGCACAAACACTTACAAACATAAAACACATCAAACAAATCAAATACATCAAACACCTGAAACACATCAAACACCTGAAACACATCAACAACCTAAAACACATCAAACACCTGAAACACCAGAAAGATATCAAACACATGAAACAAATCAAACACCTTAAACACATCAAACACATCAAACACCTGAAACACATCAAACACTTGAAACATATCAAATCCCTGAAACAAATCAAACACATGAAACATATCAAGCACCTGAAACACATCAAACATCTGAAACACATCAAACACCTGAAACATCAAACACCTGAAACACATCTCAAACACAAAAAAAAATCAAAGACCTGAAATACATCAAACATATCAAACACCTGAAACACGTTAAACAACTGACACACATCAACCACATCAAATACCTGAAACACATTAACAACACCTGAATCACTTTAGACACCTGAAACACATCAAAGACATCAAACACCTGAAACACATCCAACACTGGAAGCACAAACAGATCAAACACCTGAAACATGTCAAAGACATTAAACACCTAAAAAACATCAAACACCTGAAACAAATTGAACACCTGAAACACATCAAACACCTGAAACACATAAAACCCGTGAAACACATTAAACATCTGAAACAGATAAAACACGCCAAACGCCTGAAACTAATCAAACACATCAAACACCTGAAACACATCAAACATCTGAAACATATCAAACACTTGAAACACATCAAACACCTGAAACAAATCAAACACCTGAAACATATCAAACACCTGAAACACATCAAACACATCAAAGACATCAACACCTGAAACACATAAAAGACATTAAACACATCAAAGACCTGAAACACATCAAATAACTGAAACACAAACAAATCAAACACCTGAAACACATAGAACACCGGAAGCACAAACACATAAAAAACATAAAACACATCAAAGACATCAAACACCTGAAACACATCAAACACATCAAAGACATCAAACACCTGAAACACATCAAACACCTGAAACACATCAAAAACCTAAAACACATCAAACACCTGAAACACCAGAAAGATATCAAACACATGAAACACCTGAAACAATCAAACACCTTAAACACATCAAATACCTGAAACACATCAAACACATCAAACAACTCAAACACCTGAAACACATCAAACACTTGAAACATATCAAATCCCTGAAACAAATCAAACACATGAAACATCAAACATCTGAAACACATCAAACACCTGAAACACATCAAACACCTGAAACACATCAAACACCTGAAACACATCTCAAACACAAAAAAAAATCAAAGACCTGAAATACATCAAACATATCAAACACCTGAAACACGTTAAACAACTGACACACATCAACCACATCAAATACCTGAAACACATCAAACACCTGAAACACATCAAAGACATAAAAGACATTAACACCTGAAACACATTAATCACCAGCTTAACCCTAAAACTTAAATCAGTGATTCATTAGTGTACATGCATCAATCAGCAGACCTTGTGGCGCAATGGCAGCGCGTCTAACTCCAGATCAGAAGGTTGCGTGTTCAAATCACGTCAGTGTCAAATGTTGATTGTTGGCAGTAGCTCAATGTGTGGTAGTTTGGTGTCCTCCCCGCAGCAAGGATTTGAGCATCAACGACTTAATTCCTTCATTAACATATACTTTTATGCACCAATTTACATACACATCTAATACCTAATACCTGAAACACATCAAAAACGTTTAACACCTGAAACACCTGAATCACTTCAGACACCTGAAACCCATCAAACACATCAATCACCTGAAACACATCAAACACCTGAAACAAATCAATCACCTGAATCACATATAACACCCGAAATACATCAAACACCTGAAACACATCAAACACCTGTAACACATCAAACACCTGAAACACATCTCTTTTTTAGTTACAGAGTGAGGCATCGCACTTCTCTTTCATCTTTGTTGAGAGTTGCACATGCGCAGTATCTAGGTAAGGATTACAAGCCAGTCAGGAGCAGAGTATGAGGGTGTGCCATGCTAACAGCTAGCCGAGCATTATAACGTGTGATACAAAGTGACGCTCAGTTGCCACGGAAGTACAGGCTGGACTACAGTAGAGCTGTTTGGAGCAGTTTGTGAACAGTGTTTTCTGTTGGAGATGGTACGTTGCTTTGGGGGGGGTGATTTTGGGCTATTTTTTCAGACTTGTTTTAAGCTTTGCTGAAATGCATTCATGATCCCTAATACCTTTCTAAACCACTTACCTTGGTCCCTGACCCCTGCCCTCAGAGCTGGTAGCTCTGTTCCTCGGCGGAGCCAGTCAGGTCCTCTTCTCTGGCGGACTGAAGGTCACCAGCTTCAGGTAAGGAGGCCTCAAAGACCAACTGCTTTGCGTGTTCCGGCCCCTGCGTTCTGGCACCGAGGCCTCCAAAGACAAACTGCTTTCGCAGCATCTGGTCCTTGTCTTCTGGAAGCAAGTCCTCCAAAGACAAACTGCTTTCGCAGCACCTGGTCTCTGCCGAAGCCGCTGGCCTCCAGCTACCCGGAGAAGAACCCTTAAACTTAAATCAGTCACTTAGATACAAAAAAGTAAGGAAATAGGGTTCAAGTTTTGAAAAACAAAAGTGATCCCTTGAAAGTCATATATTGTAAAAAGGGGAGATTTCTGTGTCTTTTTTTTATTCAAAACCATGTTGATTTGCAATATGAATACTGTGAAAGTAACAAAACGCTTAATCCACGGAGAAATGCACACATGTATATGCATTAACCAAAAAGAAAGTTAATCTGTAGATGCATTAATCAGAAAAAAAGTTCATGTGTATATGCAATAATCAAAAAGAAATTTGATCTGTACAGACATCAATCAGCAGACCTTGTGGCGCAAAGGTAGCACGTCTGACTCCAGGTCAGAAGGTTGCGTGTTCAAATCACGTCAGGGTCAAATGTTGAAGGGTGGCAGTAGCTCAATATGTGGTAGTTGGGTGTCCTCCCCCAGCAAGGATTTGAGTATTAACGGCTTCGTTTCCTGTATTAACATAGGCTTTTATGCACCAATTTACATATACATCTAATATCTGAAACACATTAACAACACCTGAATCACTTCAGACACCTGAAACACATCAAAGACATCAAACTTGTTTAAGCTTTGCTGAAGCGCATTCATGATCCCTAATACCTTTCTAAACCACTTACCTTGGTCCCTGACCCCTGCCCTCAGAGCTAGTAGCTCTGCTCCTTGGCGGAGCCAGTCAGGTCCTGTTCTCTGGCTGACTGGAGGTCACTAGCTTCAGGTAAGGAGGCCTCAAACTTTTTTTCAAAAGCAGACCAACTGCTTTTGATCATGGTCATGTGTATATGCATTAATCAAAAAGAAATTTGATCTGTATATGCATTAATCAGCAGAACTTGTGGCACAACGGTAGTGCGTCTGACTCCAGATCAGAAGGTTGCATGTTCAAAACACGTGAGGGTCAAAAGCTGATGGGTGGCAGTAGCTCAATATGTGGTAGTTAGGTGTCCTCCCCCACCAAGGATTTCAGCATCGAAGGTACATCAATCACCTGAAACACATATAACACCCAAAACACTCCTCTGTTTTAGTTACAGAGTGAGGAATTGCACTTCTCTTCCATCTTTGTTGAGAGTTGCACATGCGCAGTACCTAGGTAAGGATTACAAGCCAATCAGGAGCAGAGTATAGTCTGGACTACAGTAGAGCTGTTTGGAACCAGTGTTTTCGTTTGGAGATTCATGATCCCTAATACCTTTCTAAACCACTTACCCTGGTCCCTGATCCCTGCCCCTAGAGCTGGTAGCTCTGTTCCTTGGCGGAGCCAGTTGGGCCCCCTGCTCTGGCTGACTGGAGGTCAGCGGCTTCAGGTGAGGAGGCCTCAAAGACCAACTGCTTTTGCAGCATCTGGTCCTTGTCTTCTGGAAGCGAGTCCTCAAAAGACAAACTACTTTTGCAGCATCTGGTCCTCATCTTCTGGAAGCGAGGCCTCCAAAGACAAGCTGCTTTCGCAGCGCCTAGTCTCTGCCGAAGCTTCTGGCCTCCAGCTGCCCGGAGCAGAACCCTGAACTTAAAGACTCAACACGGCTTGTACTTATAAGGTCCTCTATGGATGTTTTGTGACCTCACTCATGACCTCATCATGAACTCAAAGCTGATTGGTCAGTAGTTCTTTTGATGTGTTATAGAATGCTGTGATGTCATATACCGTAGACAAATCCAGTCTATAAGACATTTTACTTTTAATTATTTTTGAGGGATGAAAACAAAATATATTGTAAAAAAGTATGAGTATATACACATAACACTATAAATGTGTAAATTAATTTAACGTGTATAGAGCAGACATTTTCAAATGTAAATTGGTAAATATTATATTTGATTATTAATAGCTTTGATAGCAGGATCATTCTCAATCCTTTTGTAAAACCTTTGTCTTTCTTGGAGTATATCCACTATAATACATTCTTAAAAAATGTCATATCTTTTGCTATGGTTGGGCCTCGTATCCAAACTACTCTGGCAGATGATACTAGTGTCGATGTAGCCTTGGGAAATAATTAGCAGCTGGTAGATAGATCTCCCCATCGGGAAATAAAACCCCAGTCTTCCGTGTGAGAGGCGGAGGCGACCATCCAAAGTTTCAGTAGTATTGTGGTTTTTTGTGTTGGAACAAGTTGCACTGTTTGAAATAAGCTTTTGAGATACAAGAACGTCTTCACTTGGGACAGCAATTGACTCCGAACGCAATGGGAAAAATCCTGAGCTTTGAGATTTGGAGGGGCTGACTTTGATTCCAAATGCTTGTGTAACCAGCTACTCAAGGCTGATCACTTTTAGAAGAATAACCAATAAATTTACCTGACAATAAGAGATATTTCAGCTATCCAGATGTTCGGAATTGGCCAGATCAGAAGATTATAGGTTTGCTCGCTGAAGCCAAAGGATTGAATTACCACAGTGAAATAACACACACATCACAGGAGAAGTTTAACTGTATGTATTAATTGCAATAACTAACAGGGTAAGTAGCAAAAATACATTAACAAGTATATACATCAATTGAAGTAAGGTGAAAAAGTGAAAAAGTGGGATCCCATATAAAAAAGTAGAAAGAAAATACAAAGTATCAAAATAATAAATGTTCAGTCCAGTTTAATAAAAATAAATTAGACCCGGGTCTGCTAAAATACTGTTCTCACTTCCTTATGCGCTAAAAGGATATTTGTCCTCCTTCAGGGAAATGAAGTGTGCACACAGTTCTACCTGACCCCTTGGCCAAAGGGGTAATAGATCAAGTTTCTCCGCTGTAAAGACACTATGTAGCAACCTCCTGGCTACAACCGGCTCTACATCAAGTGGGCTTGGCTCGCCATCCAGTTTCTCTATGCTCTATGTTTCTCTGTTGATTTCCGCCGGTCTAGACTCCACCAGACTGCGATCCCTCAACGTTGAATCGAGCAAAAAAACCTGACCTATAAGGAATAGGTCAACATAAAATTACCTTAGAGCTAACACTGTTGACATTGCTGTCGTAGGCTAAGGCTTGTATCAATAAACTCAATATCCCTAATCACAGTATTGTGTTTCTAGTTAAGTGGTACAACATATTAAATTTCTCAATATATCATAACTATCATTTTGGAATAAAGTGCATAACCATAAAACATAGTTATTACTAAGGTGCTTAATAACAATACATAAAATAACACAAGTACACAGAAATACATTCAAAATACACTTAATAGCCCTAAATGAATGAATAAAAGTCAGACCTCATTATCATTCACTAGCTAGTTTCAGTGTCTTAACAGGCCAATAACAGACTGTTAGCAGGGTTCAAGTGGGCCGCTAGGCCGCAACGGTTAAAACAACAATTTAACTTGACATTAAACGAAATTTCAAAACAACTTGACGGAGCTACTCCACTAATAGCGATAGTAGTCCGTAACACAATAAAAATATATCTTGTTTTATCGTTTAATCCATGTTAGTAATTTAACAAAGACAATATACTTTAGCTGTTAGCTCAAGTTAGCAACAGCAATTGCTAGCGCCGTTTACATTGAGAACAATGGGCACCTAATGACGGACATTAGCATATAAGCTAGCGGAGCATTACAAACTCACCAGTACAAAAAGACAGCTCAATAGCTTGAACCTGCCTTCTTCAGTCTCTCTCCAGTGTTTCTCAATATTTAATTTACGTCAACAGTCACACAACTTAACATTAGCCTTAAAATGTATAAGTATATGCTGCTACGATGATTCAGCTTTTCTGGAGTCACTTCCGGTCTCACTCAATAGCGCGAACGGCTGAGAGGCGGGCCTAAACACTCCATTGGTTAGGGTGTAGTAACACTCAAACGTTATAGGCTAATGCCACAATAACAATATGCCTTTGTTTTGGATGATATCTATGTTAACAAGCGATCATGTCAATATAAACCATTTATTTATACTTATATATAGTTTTCACATGTATTTTATAATCACTTGTATATATTACTAATATATTTATTACATATTTATAGGACGTATTTATTCTATTTATTGCCCATTTTATATGTGGGTTACACTTGACACTGGACTTCAATCTGCCCCAGTGGGCGCTGTGGATCACTGTTTGATGAAGCCAACAGAACAACATAATCTGGAAAGAGCAGAAAAGGAATTATAAAGTGCCCAGGCTTGACACTCCCACCTTCTGCTAAGCCTTGTGAGGTGCTGTTCATGTCCAGTAGATATGCTTTTTCCATTGCTTGACGATATTCCCATTTAGGGTCAGGAGTTCTCCTCCCATGCTGAACACAGCCTGAGCCAAGGCACGCTTTCCCCCTCATGATTCACCCCAGTGGAAGCTGTAGATCAATGCCTGATAAAGCCAAATGAACCACATAGTCTGCAAAGAGCATAAATGGAATTCCAAGGTGGCTAGACTTGACACTCTCCCAACTCCTGCGGCACCTTGTGACGTTTTGTTCACGTCCAGGAGTTGTGCTCTTTCAATCGCTTGAAAATATTCCCATTTAGGATCAGGAGTTCTCCTCCCATGCTGAACACAGCTTGAGCCAAGGCCCACTTTCCCGAGTAGTCCCACGCGTTCGCCGGGACTTCCTCGAGGCCTTGCATTGGTTAGCTGGTAGAAAAATCTCCCCGTCGGGGAATCGAACCCCGATCTTCCGCGTGACAGGCGGAGATACTGTCCATTATACTAACGAGGAATGCCCAAGCTAAATATTTGGCACATCAAGAAATAGGTGGCGCTATTCCAACATTCAGGCCACAGTCAATGCATGTAGAAATATTTAGGTTTACTACATGTTTGCTATCATTCAAATCCATGACAAAGCATCTGTGACTGAATCTAGTTTCAAATGTCTATTTTGTAGCTTTTTGAACATTTGCAGTAAAATAAAAATGGTGCATTTTCCCACAAATATGCAAAATAAATGCATTTTGTCAGTTTCCGTAGTGTAGTGGTTATCACGTTCGCCTAACACGCGAAAGGTCCCCTGTTCGAAACTGTGTGGAAACACATTTCTTTATTTGTATTGACTTCGCACAATCAAACTCTGCGAAGTTAAACTCTCCATGACATTCACGGAAAAATCTCCCTGACGTGAAATCGTGGCCAGGCCTAGACAATGGTCTAAGTTTCCCCAGTGCAGTAGTCATCACATTCAGAGATTCAGGAATATCCTGTCGAAAATTAATGCAGAAAAACTAAACCATGCATTTGTTACTTCTAAGCTGGATTACTCCAGTTCTTTATTATCAGGTTGCTTGAAAGAGTCCATAAAGATTCTTCAGCTGATCCAGAATGCTGCAGCACGTGTTCTGATAGGAACCAGGAAAAGAGATCACATGTCTCCTGGTTTGGCTTCTCTGCATTGGCTTCCTGTAAAATCCAGAATAGAATTTAAAATCCTTCTTCTCACCTACAAAGCTCTTCATGTTCAAGCACGCAAGCAAGCTTGTGTTGGAACAAGTTTCCTTGTCAGCTCTGCGTCCAGCAAAGAAGTCACAGCGCCTTATGCTAATGAAAAAGCTAACAGCACCAGGTATTCCCAGGCGGTCTCCCATCCAAGTACTAAGCCGGCCCAACCCTGCTTGGCTTCCGAGATCAGACGAGAGCGGGCGCTTTAAGGGTGGTGTGGCCGTAAGCAACCATAAAGGGTGAAATCCAGCTTTCTATTATGATTCTATTTAATAAACAAGACATAACATTGACCAATGTTTACGTGTCTCATTAATAGGTGTATGACATTAAGAGAACAGTAAAATGTATATAATTGAATGCAAAAGTTGAAAAGAAATTGAAATGTTACACATACTAAGAAAACTGTAATATAAGTGGTTAATACAAGTACAACCATGTTATCATATATTTTTAGTTTTGTTTTGCTTTAGTATTTTTTGTAATCATACACTGCCTTAAGTTGTATAATTTAACGTATTTACTTGACTTAAGATCAAAAATCACCCATTTATCTTTAATAATGCATCACAGACTTAGCCCCAACTGGGATTCGAACCTGCATCCAGATAATAATTATTAAAGATTCAGGAAAAAGAAACTCGGCTGGTTCAGCAACTCGGACAGCGTTAATAATGCTGCAACTTCATTGGCTGTCAGCAAATGCCACCCATACACGACAGGCCCCCGCGGGGGCGGGGACAACAAGCTGCAGTAAAGTTGGACAGTTTCCAGCTGACTCCAGCAGGCTGAAGAGGAAGTGACAAAAACACTGAGGTGTATGGCAAGCCATTTCAACATTTAAAAGCTAGACTGGATATGTGTTGCAGATATCTTTAATTTAGTTTTGCCTAGTCAAAAAGAACATTTCAGATATCCGCAAATACATTCTTCCTATCCACAATTGTAATTTCAGATATCCACAAAGACATTCTTCCTAGGACAAATTACATCACTTTTGCTATTTATTTGTATGTGGTTTATCAGATACCACACAGATATCTACAGTTCAGTTGCAGATATCCACTATGTGAATTACGTATATTCTCAACTGAATTGTAGATATCTGTAATTCCAGTTTGAGATATCTACAATTTGACACTGACTAGTCATAACTCCAGTTCAAGATATCTTTAATTCAACTCAATTCAATATATCTATATTGTCCCCGCATCCCACAGGCGGGAGCAGAGCGCGTTGTTCAAATCATCAAATCACATAGCTGGCACCTGTTAATTGTGTAATTAGCACTGATTGGCACCATGTGGGAGCAGCCTGAGGACAAAGGCATTAGGCTCGTTCGAGATGAGCCAGGTCTGTGCAGAATCGATCACCGGCGATCGGCGCCCGTTGCATGCCGGTTAGATTTGTGTCCAACTTGATCCCGACTTGCTCTGACGTCATGCACACGTGGGCAAAAAGAAATCTCACGAGAGCAAGGCGGCCGCAGGTCTGAGACGCAGGCGGCGCAGTTGCTTTTCACCGACTGCAAGAGCCAGGCGGACCCAAAGCATGCTGGGAAACGCCGGCTTCTCAGCTGATTTAACACTTGATTGGTTTACAACATGATGACGTTTTATATAAACTTTTTTATTGGTTTTGAATCGGAGGGATTTGAATTGCTATTTGTCTGATTTAAAGACTTATTCTGTCCAGAACACATGTTGTGGCTGATAGAGACGTTTTGAAGCCAGAGAGACTAAATCTGATAAGATCATGTATCATCTACAGTGTGTTGTTAATTAAAATCAGCAACAGATCGCATGTAGAGCACTTTGCCAGCTACTTAGTCATAATTAAAACAACTGGAGACTGTGTACCAGCTGGTATGTGGGTCTGATTATATTTTATTAAATCGGAATCGCACCACAGTGTTTTCATCACTTCCTGTCCAGCCTGAAGGCGGCTGGAATTGGCTGGAAACTGTCCGACTTCACCCCAGCTTTCTGTCACCGCCCCCCGCTGCTGCCGCCTGCTCTCGTCCACTTTACAGGCGAGGCGCAGTTCATCTCGAACGAGCCTACTTTCAAACGTTTTTTTAATGCTGCAGCTCGTGCAAGACAGGAGGTGGCAGCAAGAAATGATGATTTCAGCGTTACTTTCCACAACAAGACGACTAGTTTGCCGGAAAGTTCATACACTTCGGGGTAAGTTTCAGAATTGCTTTAAGTGCTGCATGCTAATCTGGTTTCTCCTGTTGTACCAAAGACTGAGACCCCGTCAATACCTAATTCCCCCCGCCTACACCTGAACCAAAAGCTGATCCTTAATCTCGGAGGGGGTGCTACACATTTTTAACAGGATGGGGTTCGACTGGTTTTCAGGGCGTCAGGAGTCCTCTTAAAACTAATATAAAGCTTTGGACAGAAGTCTTCTTGTGAAAAGGAAAAACTCCTTATTACTTGAGGAGCACCAGAGAAGTTGGTGAGTAGAGGATGAGTCTCATTCATTTTGTGATATATGATTATTTAGATTACATATTAGTTGGTGTAACAGCAGTAAGGTTAAACTGATCCCGACTAGAAGCACATTTATCCTCATTGTCTGGTGTTATGAATAGTAATTGGTGTATGTAATGTACAGTATAATATTATAAATAGCTACTTAATGTAACATGAATACTTTATTTTGCTATCCAAGAGCGATTCTAACATTTTACATTTGTTTGTTTTATTTAATAATTTCTGTACTAAAAACTGAGTCTTACTGGTTTAGAAATTGTCTCAATATTTCAGATATTTACATTCAGAGACTTGTTCAGAGGCTAATTGTAAATTAACAAATATTTCAGTGGAGTTTGGCCCAATGAGAGCGTAAGATAAATAACCAGTCAGATAAATAACATTGTTTTACGTCTGTAATAATTAATGCTCTGTCCTCTCTCCTGTGTGTCAGACACAATGGCATGTCCAGCCCCTCTGTCCAAGGCCAACACCACCTTCTCTCTGGCTTTGCTCCAAAAGTTTGGAGATGACGACAAGACGGCAAACATCTTCTACTCCCCTTTCAGCATCTCTTCAGCCCTGGCTATGGTGATGCTGGGGGCCAGAGGCAACACAGCCAGCCAGATGTCAGAGGTATCACACACACACACACTCACACACACTCACTCTGTCATAAAAGTAACAGATTAACATCGCAGGCTGGTTCAGAATGATTTTGTGAAGAGGCCCAGGGCAGGATCTTACTCTAAATCCAAAATGTTTCCAAGAGAACATCTCCAGTCATTTGAAATGTTAATATTGTGAAAGATTACACCAGAAATGTGAGCGTACTGTGTACTCTAGTTACTCACCATCATTTAAAGGTCCCATGACATGAAAATTTCCCTTTTATGAGTTTTTTTTAACATTGATATGCGTTCCCCCAGCCTGCCTATGGATACTAAGGAAAGCTCATTGAGGGACTGGCTCTAGTGGCTGGAATTCTGCACCAAGGCTGAATTTTGGGAAAGAGACTCCAGACACAGTATTAGGGGACCACTAAGGTCTATGTAAAAGACTTCAGAGACAGTATTAGGGGACCACTAAGGTCTATATAAAAGCACCCAAAGAGCACCATGTCATGGGACCTTTAATGTAATGTATGCATAGCATGGAGCACACAAATTCAACAACTTAAAGGAAAACATTTCTTATTTAGTCTATAGTCTCATCACTTAACAGGCAAGATGCCCGGTCTAATCTACTGTTTAGAATAGACTGGTCTGACAGTGCATCTCTGTAACAGTTGTCTCTCCTTTGTCCACAGTGCCTGAAAACCAAGGATTGTCAGGATGATGTCCATGTTAGCTTTGCCCAACTGCTGAGCGAGCTCAACAAGGCTGATGCTCCGTATACCCTCAGTGTTGCCAACAGGCTGTACGGGGAGCGGTCCTTCCAGTTTGTTGAGGTGTGTTTAGCATGTGTGCATGCATCTTCATGAGTACAGTATGTGTGGTGTGAGAGGCTCATGCGAATATTTAAGCTCTGTAAGAAGGAATGATGAGGGAGTGGAGAGTAAGCATTGTGATTGTGCTCTCCTTGTTGTAGTGACTTTTAGTTCCACTAACTAAAGTTAAGCAAAGTGATTAATATGTTTAGGTGATCAGAATTGGTAGATGTGTTTTTGATGGTTCCAGGATTTCTTAGAAAAAACCAAGAATCACTACAACGCAGAGCTGGAGACTGTGGACTTCAAAGGTGGCTCAGAGGCCGCCAGACTCAAGATCAACAGCTGGGTGCAGAAGCAGACTCAAGGTAGATCTACACCCTTACATACACATAACACCAATGGAAACATGGCAGCAACCATTTTTCAACACTTTTCTTTCAGATGTGTGCCATTGCTTCACTTATGTGTCAATTTTGTTCACCAGATAAAATTAAGGATCTGTTGGCAGAGGGTGACGTGGACAGCCTGAGCAGGCTGGTGCTGGTTAATGCCATCTACTTCAAAAGTAACTGGAACGAGAAGTTTCAGCAGCATGACACACAGGATGCTCACTTTAGACTCAACAAGGTAACACTGCTCAAAGAAAGCATTCAGTTAACTAACACTGACAGAAGTCAGGTAAAATGGGTTTTAAAATCAATGATATGGTAGCAAACACTTTACGCCATAGACACTAATTCTGACTTCTTCATTGAAAGTAGTGAAAAAAGATAAAGGAAAATAATTCTACATCAGGGCAAGGGTTGGGTACTGAACTCAGTACTTTTTTGGGTTCAAACCAAATTACGTCAGTACCACCATGGACCGATTCACGCTAAATCAAACGGTGAACAGCAACACACATTTTAGCCAGCAGGTAAATGACCTCATGTTGTCTTCCCGCCGACCTGCAAAGTTGTTGTTTTTTTGTTGTTTTTCTGAGTCAAAATTTCGTTTGTTTTTGGTTGTCTTTTTGACCCTTTTGTGTCTTTCCTCCAATGTTTTTGTCACTTTTTCAACATTTGAGTGTTTTGACATTTTTGTCACTTTTTTTGGCATTTTTTTTCACATTTTAGTGACTTTTATTGACATTTGTCTTTTTTTATTTTTTTATTCGGATTTTTTTTTTTTACATTTGTCAAACACAAGTTCTTTTATCAATTATTTTTTTCTCCAAATGCTATAAAATTGACAAAACACCCCTATTCAATGAAAGTACTAAACTGATTATTCATTTAACGTGTGAGGAGCGTTGTTGGGAACCATCCACGTTACGTTTTTAGATGGAGAAATGTTTTGGAAGAGGGTCAAATTTGACCCGTAGACAACATAAGGGGTAAAATAAATTAATATCAGTTTAAATGTACTATGCACTATTTAAGTGTGCTATATTTAGATTTTTCCACCACTTTACCTTGCAACAAGAGAGCCTTGTTGAAGTAAATGCAGGGGAAACTCGAGGGGTTCTTACAAGCCACCAACAAACTACCTAACTAATTTAAACTACCACTAAGCTTTCAGTTTCTATGCTCCTCATATCTGGAATAAACTCCCAGAAACCTGTAGATCCGCTGCTACTCTCAGTTCTTTTAAATCAAGGCTGAAGACCTTTCTATTTGATGCTGCCTTTCTTTAAATGACTAATCATTTCTTTAAATTTCTTATGCTGCACTGTAAATTTTAATCTTGTGTTTTATGTTTCTCTTTGTTTTTAACTGTCTATTCATGTGTTTTACCGGTTTTTAATGCTTGTGATTTTTAACTGTTTTTACTTGTGTTTTATCTGTTTAACTGATTTTGTGTAAAGCACTTTGAATTGCCTTGTTGCTGAAATGTGCTATACAAATAAAGCTGCCTTGCCTTGCCTTGCCTTACCAGGACATTAGGAGCTGCTTATCTACCAATACTTCAATCTCTTAGTTTGTTTTTGTTATTGCATGACTTTGGTGACTCCAAACTAACGCTTTAATAACACAAACTAACAGAGGCATCCGTAGACCAGCAACTCATCTTTTGCGGGGAAAAATGATTAGCAGTGAGGAGGGAATCCCAGCCCAGACTGTATTTCGTTCTAAAAGTCAGTGTGTTTTCAGAATGACACCAAGCCAGTGAAGATGATGCACCAGACAGCATTGTTCCCTTTCTCCAACAACCCTAAGGCCAACTGCAAGGTACTGATGCAATTGATTGATTAATTGTAAAAAAAATGTAACTGACAAGGCAACAATCAAACCAATCATTTATAACTTTTTGTTAAACAGGTTTTAATGACATTGCCATTGAAGGTACATGATTGAGAAAGGAGGAGTTTGGTTATGATCCATTTTACCGTACAATAACTGTGAAGATTTGTGCATGTCATCCCATGAACTAGATAGATTTTTATTGATCTAAAAAAAAAAGGGAAATTCCAGTGTTGCAGCAAAAAATCAGACACAACACACGTACAGAATACACATGAAATAACTATCTTGTTGATACACAACTCAGTTGTCACACCAGTGTATATACAGTATATGTACTGTAATGTTTAAAACCCTCTGCTGGACAGATCCTAGAGATGCCTTACAAAGGGAAGGAGCTTAGCATGCTCATCTTTTTACCCAATGAGATGGAGGACAGTACTACAGGTCTGGAGAAGGTAACACACACACACACACACTTTCACACATAAATAAACCCGCAGAAACGGATAAACTAATAACTGATTCCATGTCCACCCCCAGCTGGAGAAGCAGCTGACCTATGAGAACTTTATGGAGTGGACTCATCCAGACATGATGGATAATGTTGAGGTCCAGGTGGGGCTGCCTCGGTTCAAGATGGAGGAGTCGTATGACATGGAGGAAGTCCTGGTCAGCATGGGCATGGTGGATGCCTTTGACAAGGCAGACTTCTCTGGTAGGACTTGTGTCTGCATCATAATCATTTAAAGAACAGGCAGCTGAAACCTGAAATGTCTCCTGTCAGTTTTAAAAGACACAAGTTAATACAGAGGTTATCCCAAATTATTTTAATTCATGTTGTGGGGTAAGATCTGACATTAAATGTATTTAAAATATTCCATCTCCTTCTTTTTGTGACAGGGATGTCTCCTGCCGAATGGCTGGTACTGTCAAAAGTCGTCCACAAGGCTTTTGTGGAGGTCAACGAGAAGGGAACGGAGGCTGCTGCTGTCACTGCTGCTGTCATGATGCTGGAGTCTTGCACGATAAGTTCTCCATCTGCCACGTTCATCGCAGACCACCCCTTCCTCTTCTTCATCAGACATAACCCCTCCATGAGCGTTCTCTTTGCTGGCCGATACTGCTCCCCTGAGTGAGCAATACATCGTTAGAGTAGTGTTTCTTAACTGGTGGGGGGGGTTACAATACATCTAGTATTATAACAGTGTACCAATTTATTTGGTATAACTCAAAATGTTAATTACCACTCTAGTTTCCTAAAGTTAATCACACCCTGATGATTCTGTGTCCATCCTTAACATTATGTTCTTGCTTTTCCTTTGTATCTTTTGCCCTTAATCTCAATCTCATCCTTAGGATCTGGCTTACTTTATGTCCTTGGTAATTATTAGACTGACAGGAATTCTTCCTTTCCTTTTGGCAAATTAATTGCCTTTTTGAGGGGCTAAAAGGTCCCATGGCATGAAAATGTGACTTTATGAGTTTTTTCAACATTTGTGTGCAGTCCCCCAGTGGCTAGAAATGGTGATAGGTGTAAACCATAGACTGTATATTAATTCATAAAAAAAAACCACTTTAAAACCCCAAATCCAGGGATGTTACACTATTCAAGCATGACTGTCTAATATTATTTTAATAAACATGTTAAGGGGATAAAATGCATTTTCAAGTGTCTTGTTTGACCAGAAATAATCCAGGCTGGCTATTTATCATTAAATCCATCCTACTTTAGCACAGTAGGTGGTGCTCCTGCATTGCTATGTTTGGGCCTTGAGTAGAAAACAAGAACTTGGAACTGCACTTCCTAGTTGTCCTTGTCACTACCTGATGTGAGTCGAGTGCAGATGTGAGTCGCACATGTGTCACTTTGCGACAAGTAGCATACAAGATACTAATGAGACTTGTGTAAAAAAGAAAATGGACTTGCAGTACATAACGAAGTTGGTTTACTGCTGGCTACAAGCTAGCAATTAAACACAACAAAGGCTGTCAGTTAAATAGCGTTCTGAGCTAACGTTAGCAATCAAACAATTATCCGCTCACATCTGATAGAACACATCTCCAGGGCATCACTCAGGTAATATTGGACCATTCTGATTTTATTTAATTAAAGGCTTGTATATTCAATTAAAGCTATATTTGAAATCTTTTTTTCAGGCTGTTAATTAAAGCCATTTATTAACTGTTTTTCATACTACTCTAAAAAGGAATTCTCCTGTTAAGGAAATTCATTCCGCGTCAAAGTGATAGAACACATCTCCAGTGTCACTTGGGTAATATTGGACCATTCTGATGTATGATTTTAAAAGTAAAAGTTTATACATCTAATTAAAGATATATTTGAAATATTTTTCAGGAAGCAATATTTTAACTCTTTTTCAGGCTACTCTAAAAAGGAATCCTCCTGTTAAACCAGATTAATTCCACTTTAGAGTGTTAGAACAGATCTCCTGTGTGTCACTCGGGTACTATAGGACCAGTCTCATATAGGAATTTAAAATTAAAGGCTTAAATGTCCAACTAAAGCCATATTTTAAATCTCTTTCAGGCGGTTTATTAATTAAAGCCACATTTTAATTCTTTCAGGCTACTCTAAAAAGGAATTCTCCTGTTAATCCAGATTCATTCAACATCACACAGGGCTGTAGAAATCAAGTAGTAGTCTATTACTTTCTAAAACAAGGTCACACCGAAACAGAACACTCATTTATTCATCTTGTATGTGACAAGTTATCTATTGTTGAACATAATAAAATTCATAAAATAAAGTTTAACTATTAATTGAAAAAGTAAATCCATTAAAATAAGGAATAGAAATAAAAACAAGTCTAATAAATTTACTGATTCATTTGTTGAGCATAGAAAATTACTTGTTTTATTAGATAAACGTAATTGTCAAACTAGCCGTAGTTCTATCTGAAAATGAAATTTTAAATTGAAAAACTTCTCTAACATTATCTTCTCTTCTAACATCTTTTCGGTGCTGTAGTTTGTAGATGATCCCGAAGCACTCCGTGCAGTATAAACACCAGAACTAAACACAGCTGAATTAGCATAACTTTCATGCATTTCTGTCATATCTCCAGCAGTCAGATCCACTGTGATCCCTCAGGTCCCATGTGAAGGAATCCCTTCACATGGGACTTTTAATTACATTTGTTCAACATGTTAAGAAGCTAAAATCAGGTTTAAAACTTGCCCTGTTGAAGCCTGTTGGGTGCTGACTCTAGCGGGAGGATAACACGGTGTAGGCAGCACCGATTGGTTTAATTTGTCTCTCTACTGACAGACCTCCACATTTACAAACAACAGAGCTACGTGTGGAATCAACCGTAATTCTCCTTTAAACATGCATTCTATCTAATTACCAGCAGGGGGCGACTCCACTGGTTGCAGAAATAATTCTGTTCTATGGAAGTATGAATAAGTTACCCTACTTCTGCCTTGATTTATTACCACATTAAACATTCTCCTAACAAGTTTAGGGGTTCAATCTCTAATTGTAGGTCTTCCCATTTATTTTACCATAGACAAAAAGCAGGGCATGCTTTACGGCGCGGCTACACACCGACCTGTCAATCATAGCAGAGGCTTAGCAACGCGTATCCTTGGCATATTAAAATAGACATTAGGGATAAGCGAGTACAGCATTATCTGTATCTGTATCTGTTTACCACATGAATTATCTGTATCCGTATCCGTACTCGGACTGGGCGGGGCCTAACCCGGAAGTGGACATAATTTAACCCGGAAGTGGGTCTGGTTGTCTTGAAATGGGCGGGGCTTTACCCGGTATGTTATTTAAGCATGCAATTGATATGAGTTGATCAGAAATTGTTATATTTATTGCTGATTAGAAAACTATTTACATGACAGCATCAAGCTTCAGATCGATGGTGTTGTCATGGTAACAAACAAACTATATACAGAACGTTTTGCAACAATGAATACAACACATGCGGTTGCAATTATGAAGTAAAATGTAATGAACAAGAGTTTTCATACTCAATATAACTTTCTTTTTTTAACTTTTATTTTTTTTATGATTAGTGTGATTTTTTTTGTTTTTGGTTCTTATTTTATTTTTTCTAATTCCACACCAGGTATGTGTAGGTGTGTGTGTGTGTGTGTGTGTGTGTGTGTGTGTGTGTGTGTGTGTGTGTGTGAGTAAGAGAGAGAGAGAGAGAGAAAGAGAGGCGGGGGGGGGGGGGTGGGGGACTGGGTTCTATGGATCAATTAGGCAGATGCTGTTTCTTAGAACTGCATTGATTTTAATGAAGCCAGCTGACGGTTAAAAAAAAAAAATCTCCTAGAGACGCAACGCTAACTAAAAAACGTAACGTTAACGGAAAAGACCCGCGGACCTGACTGACTGAGAGAGAGAGGGAGAGAGAGAGAGCGCTGTTCTCAGTGATCTGAGAGTGAGCAGAGCGTGTGTATGGGGGGGGGGGGGGTCGCTGTGACTATCACAGAACGCAGCCACGGTCAGCTGAGGAGTTTTATTCAACCAGAGTACAGACACTGACTTGTATTACTCGTATAATACTTGTACTCGGCAAATGTGCTTTATCCGTACCAGATACTCGTTTCAACCGAGTAATCGCTCACCCCTACTATTCACATTGGCTTTTTAAAAAAGGCAGTGATTTTAGCTTTGATTTACTCATCAGCTCTTTTTTTAAGTGATTTTAGATTTCTTACAGCTATATCAATGAGCTGAACTTGGTGAAGTAACTAAAATCCATCAATCACCTTGCTGAAATTGTTCTTTGTTAACCTGAGGTTCATCGATTGGTGAAACCTTCCTTTCCAGCAATTTGGACTAGAAAATCAACATTATCGTGACCTCGAAATTGATCAAAATAATCATATCATTTTGGCCATAATCATGCAGCCCAAAGTGATCTAATGTTTTGTCAAACCAGTTTGGGCAAGTAATCTTTCTGCTGACTTCTTGTAAAAAAAAAGCAAGTAACACAACTCAAAGAAAGCTACTGCGATGGCTGGGAATTGAACCCAGGTCAACTGCTTGGAAGGCAGCTATGCTCACCACTATACCACCATCACTGAGCAATGCCATGTTCACTTCAAATCTTGTAATACATCTGGGCATTGAGACTGAAAGTGTGCTCTATCACTGAGCTACAGCCCCTGATGAGTCAGAAATTACCTCCACGGGGTCCTGTGTTTCCACATTCACAAGAATGGGAAGTGTTTGTACTAGTGCCCTTCGATAGCTCAGTTGGCAGAGCGGAGGACTGTAGAGGCATAAAGCTGAAATCCTTAGGTCGCTTGTTCAAATCTGACTCGAAGGAGCTCTCTTTTCCAGAGTTTCCCTTCAGGGATCAATAAAGTATTTCTTATTCTGATGTAGAGACGGACAGACGATCCAAAAGCATAATACTTCATGCCAAGACATAACAAGAAACAAAAAAAGGAGGTGGGGGAGACAGAGTTAAAGAACCTTTTTTCAGGACACCCACATTTTGTTGCTCAACATGGCAGGCATTCTATGCATCCAGGGCCAAATGTTTTACCATTTCATCCACTACGGGCCCCTAAGGAAACGTGTGACTGTGAACTCTTGTTACCCATAGCAACGACAGGTAACAACAAGTGGAAGTACTTCTCTCTTTTCGTATAATCGCCACTATACGGCCCAGTTTAATCTCTGTAAACTTTGCGGAAATCCTGCAAACAGCTACGATGACTGTTTATCTGTGTGGATTTTAAAATCTATCTGTCAACCCCGACTGGCCCGTATTGGATGGAATGATGTCAATTTGCGCTTTTTATCTGTTACACATAACAACCTGGATGCACCAAAGAACCTAACCTTTATTTCCATTTTATACAACACCAGGATTTAAAAAACAGAAATGTTTTTTCACCAAATTTCCCAGCCAATCAGTACTTGTCTCACAAAAACAAAAACGTCTTAATGTCATTCATTCAGCAGAATTGGAATTTTGTTTGAAATTGCTTGAAATGGTACTCTTTAAAAGTGTTGGGTTTCTAGCGATAAACTAATGAGGAAGAATTTGACAAATCTAAATCAACCAAAAATAAGTCCAGGAAGTTACTCTTTCAAATTCTACACCTGAATATGTCAAGTCCTGACCATTCCCTGACAGGGAGTTGAACCCAGGCCACGGCGGTGAGAGCGCCGAATCCTGGCCACTAGAACATCAGGGAGTCACGACTATCAAATTTATCTTTGTAGATGTGAGTTTCCTTTTCACTTACTGGAATGACTCATATTGTTTTAGGCGAGGAATGGCGCCTGGCTAGAGCTTCAGAAGGAAGGCCATGACAGATTAGACATCTGTCACATAGTCAGTTTGTAGTCTTAAATACCAAGTCTCTTGCTGTTCCTTGACTAGTTGGCCACCCAATTGTTTCATCTGATCTGAGGCCGTATGTTTTGGACACTTGGGTGAAGAGAGGGGTGGAGCGGTCAACTGATCACCATCTGGTGGTGAGTTGGGTCAGGGGATGGGGGAGGACTCTGGACAGACCTGGTAAGTCCAAACGGGTGGTACGGGTAAACTGGGAACGTCCGGAAGAGGCCCTTGTCCATCAGACTTTCAACTCACTCAATGGTCAGGACTTGATAGATAAAGGAGAAATATTTGGAAGATTAAGTTCCTGTTTTGAAACCATATACAACCGAAATATACATATTTACTCAGGGTTCTTCTTTATTCAATGATCTCAGAAAAAGAAAAAATCTAAGAAGGCACAGGGGATGTAGCTCAGTGGTAGAGCGCATGCTTCGCATGTATGAGGCCCCGGGTTCAAACCCGGCATCTCCATCAAGTGTCATTGTCCAGTCTATAAATTCTTTGATAAAAATTATTCTGAAAGAGAAAGTATTAAAAGGCGATCTCCTTGTGTTCATGGTGATTAATGCAAAAGTCAGTCTTAATGTCCAGATGTGTTGCAAGATTTGCAGTGAGCAGTACGTTGCCCAGTGATGGTGGTTTAGTTGTCAGCGTAGCTACCTTCCAAGCAATTGGAGTCTCCAATGTTGGAGTCTCTGCCATCGCAGTTGCTTTCTTTTAGTGATGTCAGTTTTTAACTATGATTTATACCATAGCAGTGCAAGCATTTTGCCATGGTTTGATTTCCAGCCACTACCAGGTTTTGAAGCAATATACAACATTAACATGACATATTCCACCCAGGTTTCTTCTCTCATTCAGTGATCTCACCAAAAAGTCAAAAGAATCTGAAAATCTTTAGGGGCTGTAGCTCAGTGATAGAGCACATTTTGAGTCTCAATGCCCAGATGTGTTACAAGATTTTCAGTGAATATTGTGTTGTCCAGTGATGGTGGTAGAGTGGTGAACATAGCTGCCTTCCATGGAGTTGGCCTGGGTTAGATTCCCAGCCATCGCAGTAGTTTTCTTTGTGTGGTTACTTGCTTTATTTGTCAAGAAGTAACCAGAAAGGTTACTTGCCCAACCCGATTTGATAAAACATTAGATCTCTGTTATGGTACAAATAAGGGAGAATATCATCCAATCAAGCTGCCTCCACGAGGATCCTCAGACACAGGCAGTGCACTTCGATTTGCACTTCGCCCGTGTCTTGTAACTACTACTAACCAATTGAAAGTTTATGAACATTTGGCTTTTCAGGTTGTCGTGGCCAAGGGGTTAAGTCGATGGACTAGCAATCCATTGGGGTCTCCCTGCGCAGGATTGAATCCTGCCGACAACGAGGGACTTTCTTTAAGAGTTGTAGCAAACCCAAAACACATCACAGTATACCAAACCGCAGATGTGCCTTCATGAACAATATTGTGTTATCTCATTGGTACTGGAAGCCACCATTCCCCACCAATGTAATTCTTAGCATTTGTTTTCAGTCTTTGTTACCAGATTTGCAGTGAACGTTGTATTGTCCACCAGAAAGGCAACAGGTGTGTTACTTTTCGACTATGATTTATACCATAGCAGTGCAATCATTTTGCCCAGGTTTGACTTCCAGCCACCACAGTTGTATTTATAGGTTTTGAAGCCATATGCAACATTAACATTACATGTTTTACCCAGGTTTCTTCTTTTATTCAGTGATATTTCAATTTCCTTGCGGGAGTCTTCCCAAAAGGATTAATAAAGATAAGTCTAAGTCTATCTCAGAAAAAAAAAACGGAAAATCTTCAGGGGATGTAGCTTGGTGGTTGCTATTGGCTTTTTCCTTGCGAAGGTTTTTTTTCCAATAACATTAACAAGCATGCCATTAGTTACAGTGCCTGAGTTTGTCACAATGTGAAGAGCTGATGTTTGCAGGTAGTGTGGCCGAGTGGTCTAAGGCGCTGGATTAAGGCTCCAGTCTCTCTGGAGGTGTGGGTTCAAATCCCACCACTGCCATTTGCATGTGTAACATAGCTGGAAGCCAACCAATGTGTTGTCTTAAAGCTGTATCATTTGGGCTGAAATTGGTGAAGTAACTAGAATCATCCATTAGTCACCTTGCTGAGATTGTTCCATGTTAAACTGAGGTTCGATGATTGGTGATACCTTCCTTTCCAGCACTTTGGAGTAGAAAATCAACAAATAATTGTGATAATCTCCATATTGATCAATATATATTTCTGCTGACTTCTTGTAAAAGAAGCAAGTAACATCACTCAAAGAAAGCTACTGCGATGGCTGGGAATCAAACCCAAGTCAACTGCTTGGAAGGCAGCTATGCTCACCAGTAAACCACCATCGCTGGGCAATACAATGTTCACTTCAAATCTTGTACTACATCTGGGCATTGAGACTGAACGTGCGCTCTATCACTGAGCTACAGCCCCTGATGATTCAGAAATTCCCTCCAGGTGGTCCTGTGTTATGTGATGGAAAGCCTGTGTGTCCTCTGTGTCTCACAATTGATAAATGCCATTTCTGGACATGGAATCACATAAATCGAAAGATAAAGGAGAGAGGAGCTCAGTGTGTCAAAGGAAGTCCCCCGGCAGTCTAAAACTATTACAGTGTAACTAAGAGAGACAGGGTGGAGAGAGGAGCCTGGTCAGGCTAGAACTCTCCCCTGCTGGTATGGGCTGTACTGCACCGCCTTCCTCTGTTTTTATCATGTTATTCATTAAATTGAAAATTTATCTGACAACTATGAAGCAAACTTAGCAAAGAACTGCTAAGTTCTTTATTCCCAATATCAACTCTCAGACATTAGTTCCAAAATAAAACACTAGTTGTCAGAAATGGGATTTTAACCCACGCCTCCAGTGGAGACTGCGACCTGAATACAGCGCCTTGGACCGCTCGGCCATCCTGACTAATCCAGCAGCTTTTCAGTAGGCCCTGTCTCAAAAATTATAATATAGTAAATTAAACATGTCATGATATAGTAGGTTCTCAGTAATCCATGTCATAGTTAACAAGGGAAGGTTTCTTAACTGTCAGTCCAAATATATGGGCGTTCATGGAGACATGGAAGAAAGTCACCAGGGTGGCAATGTGCTTGACAATGGCAATACATTACGAGGGATGTGAAGGCAATGTGCAATACAGGCTAAATCCTATGGTGGGAATCAAGATCCACCAATGCTTCTGTCAACAATGTCCACCTGAATCCAGAAATGTCCCTGCCAGATGGGAAATAGACTGACAATTGGGTCAACATTGTGCAGTTATGGGCACCCAGATAGCTCAGTGGGTTGAGCGGTTGCCCATGTACAGAGGCTTGCTCCTCGACGTGGCGGGCCTGGGTTAGATCCGGCCTGCGGCCCCTTTGCTGCATGTCACTCCCCCTCCTCTCTCCCCCCTTTCACACATTTTCGTCTGTCTAATAAAGTGAAAAACCCTGAAAAATAACTTTAAAAAACAAACATTGTGCAGTTATCTTCAAAATGTCGAACTGAGTCCACAGATATACATGCCTGATGGGAAATAAACTGATAACTGTCTTCATGTCTAAACGTGTCAAATATTGCCGTACAATGCCAACATTGAGTCCAGATGTCCGTTGTGGTTCCTGATCCATGCTATTACCCCAAAAGTACTAGGCCAAGGGCACTGGACTTGGTGAAAGGTCCTCCGCAGAAGTTTTGTCTCTCATCCAAGAGACTTCTTTAGTTGTTTTTTACACAGAAAGGGTTGGACACAGTGCCCACTCCCCCACCCCTATCTGACAATTGAAAGCTGTGGGGAAGGGGGGGGGGGGTTCCAAAGCTAATAGGCCATTCAACAAGTAGTTCTGATGCACTATACTGGCCCATTCAGGATGAGCACTGTAAACTCTGACTGCAGCAACACAAGTTCAAATTTCAGTGTACCTAATTTTTATGGTGATTGTGAGACTGAATGCAAAGTGTATATCCCCCATGTTACTCAAAGCCTATCACTTCCAGTCAATACTGTCAAATTTGGAGCTCCTTTAATTACATTAAAACCAGGTGACTCCTCAACATGCCCCCACTAATGTACTGTTTACAGTCTAAATGGCCAAGGACATTAAAACCTGTAAGCTCACTTTAAACTAGATGTGGAAAGTTGAAAGGTTGATCTTTTTCACCAGTGCTGTGGCTTAAAAACCAGGTTCCACTGAGATTTGAACTCAGATCACTGGATTCAGAGTCCAGAGTGCTAACCATTACACCATGGAACCTTTAAACTTGCTAGAAAGGTTTTCTATGCAGTTTATTTCATAATATCCACATGTGTGACATTAAAGGCACACAAAAATAACAACAAGATTAAAAAGCAACAATTACTGGCCAACTTAAGTCTATTTCCAGTCTGTTGATGTCTAACAAAGTGTCTGTTGCTGCAAGTGTCTGACGTGAAATGTCTCCACCTGCTGTAGAGTAAACTTAATGGCATGTCAAGTTTATTTCGTCCATAAAAATGGAAACTACACTGCTCATACCCGCCGTAACACCCATAAAAACCAGAGTATAATACAACAAATATACTACAGTGCAAGTACATAAATACGGTAAAATAGACTGTAAAACATGTACATTTAAAGTGCTTGTTTTGCTGTCTGATAGTCTGAGGTATAAAAGACAGAGCTGACCGCTTAGTTTGTGTCACAGGAGGCTTAGTCTACCACTACGTTCTATACCCCCTACCAGTCAGATTACCACAGGAGGTAATATCTGTTGCAGCTCTTTTAAGACTCTACCATAATACCTGCTGGAGATGCCAGGTCCTCATACATGTAAAGCATGAGCTCTACCACTGAGCTACATCCCCTGAAGATTTTCAAATTTGTTTCACTTTTTTCCAAGATAGACTAGACTTATCTTATTAATCCTTGGGATGACTCCCGCAAGGAAATGAGATATTATGGAATAAAAAGAAGAAACCTGGGTAAAACATGTAATGTTAATGTTGTATAGGGCTTCTAAACCTGTAAATGCAACTGTGGTGCTGGAAATCAAACCTGGGAAA
>NW_022603006.1:0-23097 GCF_008692095.1 Etheostoma spectabile
GGGACTCAAGTAGCTAAGGAATCACTCTAGCTTTGATTAAGTATACCAAAACGATTATTAATAAAACAGAGCAATGCATTCCGGACAATAATTACGTGCACGGTCTCTATGGACCATGACTAGCTCAGAGGTTCACAAAAAAGGCCCTGAACAATGCGTACCTTGCCTTATATACGGGGTTCTCTTAAAGGCCCTATTGGTCAAAAGCATCACAAGGCGGGTCATATCACCTTAACATCAGTATTTCTATTGGCTGGGTGGGTGGGCGCGGCTTCCTGTTTACATTCTTCGGCAATGTGTGTGCGTGTGTTGGGGTTGTTTCCTGTGGAACCTTTGTTTCCCCTCCTTTTGAGTGAACACGTGGCTTTCTGTCTTACTGCATCCGGTTCACTTGTAATGTAATGTTCTGCCAACAGGGTATCGCCCCCACCTGGATGCTAAGCAACAGTACACTTTCTCCTCTCTCATTCAACGTCTGATTGATTTTTGTTTCATTAACTTATGCATAAGTTCATTCACAGTGTCAAATATGATAACAATACCTGAGTACAATTCTCACATATTCACAATACCTGAGTATAATTCCCACAAATCCCCCTTTTTGCACCTGCTTGGTGCAAATCCTACTGTAACAAGGAACTGTGTGAAAACCTTTTAGAATTCATTTTAGTATAAAAACTTGCAGCAAAAGTTTAATATGGTAAAAACGTATATACCCCCTTTTCACCCTGCAAAGGTGTGAATCCTAACTCTCAATGTTGCCCTATTGGACACCTGGTCCCCCCTGGTCTTATTCACAAAGGTTGGGGTCTCTTGGCCACAGTGGTGTGTATGTGCGTGTGTGTGTGTCTATTCGTCTACAATATACAAGATAATGATCCTCCATCTCTTAGCCTAGACTAACTCTCCCTACTGTAAACATACAACACACACGCGCACACACATATGAACCCCAGGGGACAAGAGACAGGGACCACCTTCTGTAACGTACCAGGAGCTCCTTTCCATTTGTTAATTGCCAGACTTGACCTGATCAACTCTTTTCAGTCAGAAGGGGGGGGGGAAAGGGGACAGTGGATGCATATTTTCTAATCTGGTTCCTTCAGACATTTTAAACTTTTAAACTCAACAATCCCCCAATCAATTCTGCTTCTGACTATTTGTAGAGCTGATTATAACAAAATGTAACAGAGCATCTTATATCACAAAACAGAAGTATTGCAAAACACCTTAATGTAACAAACAAACTATATCCTTATGACAACAAACTTAGCTCATGACCAACCTGTCTTCATTTATGCTGAAATAATGCTTTTACCTTTGACTTGAATGTATAATGCAAATCGCACACAATGTTTAAGCACATACAACATTTAAAAATTTTCAACCTTTCGCAACACCACCTTTATGGAAATCCTA
The DNA here is from genome assembly GCF_008692095.1 of Etheostoma spectabile. Lineage (NCBI taxonomy): Eukaryota > Metazoa > Chordata > Actinopteri > Perciformes > Percidae > Etheostoma > Etheostoma spectabile. The sequence continues at coordinate 1,420 of NW_022603006.1, forward strand.
TTCAGTGACACAAATGAAATGACAGACGCCCAGCATTAATTATGGAGCACCCCGGAATAAAGCATGGAGTTTTTTTTTTTTTTTACTCCCCCTTCTTGCCACCCACATGTTTACCCATCCTGTGAACAGTTCAATGTCTACATATTAATCCCGGTACTTCGCAATACTGGATCAATTCCTACCAAATCATCTTTTAACACTTCATTGAAAAATGTGAGGATATGGTTTAATCCATCTGTATTAACCTAGTTGTCACCGATCTTGCTTGAAACTATAACAGGAAATTTAATGAAAATGTTACAAATTTATAAGGCCCTACAAAATGTAATTTCCCTACCACATGAGACATGTCTTAACCCTTTAACCATGTCTGTTTACATGAACTTTGCCTAATTTGTAGAGTATAAGTTGTTGTTCCCAGTATTTTATGTTGTTTGTTTTTAGATTGCGAGTCTGTAAGTGACAAATCTCCTTCCATGTGTGCATCTGAAACACCAGAACCAGGACGGTCTCTCGCTCCCTCCTTCTCCTTATCATCCATCTTCTCATCGTTGGTCTGTATCTCAGTCTTTTTGTTTATGGTGTAGCAGGCCACATGGTTGACCCCTGGAGAGCCCTCTCACCTTAGCATCAGCAAGGCCCCAGCCAGAGTATGTGGACCTCACTCCTTGCTCCGTGGTCCAGCACAGCACACTCACAGATGTTGTAAATATTATCAAACATTTAGCCCTGGTCCACTTTCAAGTCAGTTTTGGGCCAAAATCGCAGCCAGACCATAAAGCTTTATGGTCTTCAGCTGTGCTGTGGTCTGAGGTGCTGTGATGGTTTTTGTGGGTCTTCTGGTCCAGTTTGTCTCTGATCCCGCAGCTGGAGGAGCGAGATGGACCTGGTTTCTGACACAACGAGGCACTATGTGCACAAAACAGAACTCCAAAAAGCATTATCTTTTCTTTATCAATACTCATTCAGTGTATGTCACTCATGTCACTCAATACATTTTCTTTCCCTCTTGCTGGTTTAACTCTGTAAAATCCTCACAAACATCCTAAAGAGAAACTAGTTTGGAACTTATCTCCTCCAAGCTTCAGTTTACATTACGGGTTATGTTTCTGCACAAATTAAAACAAAATCTTAGAGTAGTCTTAATATCCTTAATGCTATGGACACTGTATTATTGCTACTGCATCTCTCCTTCTGAGTTATGTCTCCTACAGCATTCCTATTCCTAATTATGTATTCGTTTTAGCCATTAACACTCTGTCTTGCATCTTGATCTCAAAAGCAACAAACAAAAGGTCAAAAAGAAAAGAATCACCCAAATAAAATATTTCCCACATCAACTCAATAGTTTAAACAGTTTGTCATGTAAAACTCAAAATACAAACAAAATCCACAAACAAATTAAGCTTCACTAAAGCTCATTTTAACACCACATCAAATACACATAGAATGGAATCCTATATCAGCCTAGACTGGTTTCAATCTTATCTCAACCAATAAACTTAGATGACTTATAACAAAAGAATGTTTCTTTAATTTTCTATTTTAAAGTTGCAACAAAATTTGTACTAATCAATGTGTAATGTGTTCTTTTATGACCTGTAGTCCTAGTAACAGTAAACCAACTTTATCACCTAGTGGTTCAATCTATCCAATTTGTTACCTGATATGAGAACATAAAAAAGTCTTAATCTATGACATTAATGTCAAAAACGTTACTACAGTAGAGTCAGTCATATTAATAGTAAGAAATTTCATCATTTCACTGTTCCAAGTTTAAAGTCCCAATTCCAAACTGTAAATCTTTGTATTTCTATTATCAACCCAATTCCCCTAAATGTTTCCCAAGCATGAAAAGTATCACAAAGTACTGTAAAGGTAACAAAATAAAGCCTCATATTTTTTCTTAAACTGGAAAATGATCAAAGCCATTTTCTATTAATCACTAAGTAATTGAATCAATTACCACTTTCATGTGAATATTTTTAGATCAATGCATGGATCACACATTGATTGACTACTTTTATATCTTTGTTTTTTTTTTTGTTTTTAAACCGAATGTTCCCTCATTTAAATCTCAATTATTTTTCTTAAAACGTTACACTATTTCCCTCTTTTTTCCTAGTTGGAGTTTTCTCAGCCTCCCCAAGTACCACTAAGATCTGACAGGACATATTACTATAATTTTGATCCATCTCCTAATTGCAGACATACAACAAATAAACAAGACAAGACATACAGACATACATTTAAACATATACCAACTATACCCAATCTGAAAAGTGAGCCATTAATAGTGTTGAATTCTCACCGGCTATGTCCCTCCATAAAATGCACTAAACTTTCTATTTCTTTTTTCTTACTTTTTCCTTGTGAAATCATATACCCTTGTTTCTATATAACCCACTTTTCCTTCTTTCCCTCATTCTTACAACACCCTCTCTCTTTGTCTCTTTCTGTATGTTTTTTTTTATGAGCTAGCCTCTGAGCCTGGCTGCATTTGTTGTCTCAATGCAGAATCCTGATATTTTACTGTCCCTTCGCTCTTGCCTTGCAGCAGCTGTCTGTGAGTGAAGAGAGGCTGAGGGCTCTGAAGCACTGGGACACGCATTTTCTCTTCTTCCTCTGAACCATTTATCAACTCGGTGGTATCTTTGCTCACAATCACTGCCCCTTTATGTATGTTTACTGTTGGTAAATGCCATGTGTGCCAACCGGAGACTATTGTGGCAGTATGTGTAGATTTACTACAAACTAACTCTTCATTCTAACCCCACCGGCCCGTCAGACACCGCCTCCCAAGAGCCTGGGTCTGACCGAGGTTTCTGCCTATAAGGAAGTTTTTCCTCGCCACTGTCGCACTGTTGCTTGCTCTGGAGGAAAAACTGGAACTGTTGGGTCCTTGTGGATTCTGGAGTGTGGTCTAGACCTGCTCTATCTGTAAAGTGTCTTGAGATAACTCTTGTTGTGATTTGATACTATAAAAATTTGAATTGAAATTGAATTGAATTTACTGGAAGTGACTGATCATTTTCTGTCCCTGTGTTTTATCAACCCTGTCTTCCTTACCTTGTGTCCTAGTGTCCCTTATGGGGTGTGCTGCTCCCTGTATGAGCATTAAAAGACAGTGGAGAACAGCATGTTTATCTACTACATTTCATTATTTTATTTCTCAATTTGGCACATAATATGAGATTTCAGTTTTGCATTGTCCTCTAATTCAGTTATATCATCCTGTAATTTGATTCTATTTCCCACATTATCAGTCCCGCCCTATTCCCAGCATGACACAATTTATCACTACTATTCTTCTCCTGAGCCCCATTTCTTTTAGCTTGGTGCCCTCTGTCCAGACTGAGGACTGTCTGGACTTCCTAAGCAGCGCTTAAGTAATTCCTGCATTTTTTGAATCAAATTGTGTGTCCGCTAAAGTGCGGGTTGGAGGATCTGCTGGGGCACAATGTGTCAGGTGATGCCAAGGTGCGCCCAATTTACCTTTGACCTGGACCGTTTGTGAAGTAAACTCCTTCACTTTGGACCAGTCCACCTGGGGTTGGCCCACTTCCTCTTGTGGACCTTAACCCTGACCCAGCCTCCTACCTTAATGGTCTGCCTCTCGTTCTGAGTGGGTGCTGGCTTCTTTCTCCACCTGGGTAGAGGGCTGACCCAAATAGGTTAGTTCATTCATATAGGCAGACATTTTCACCTGTTTTACATCCAATAATGGCATATGACCTCCATCATTGGGTGAACCTGACATTGGTCTGCCAGGCAAGATCCTGTGGGGGGAGGTGCGTCTCTCCCCCTTTTGCAGCTCTCATGGCCATGAGTGCCAAGGGAAGGGCCCCACCCACACCATCCTGCTCCCATGGCAGACCTTGGCTATCATTAACCTGCAATGTTTGGTTGGCCCTTTCCACTAGTCCCTGGGACTGTGGATGGTAAACCGACCCGAATGAGTGTGTGATCCCCAGAGCAGCCTCAACTTCTCTCAACAACTGGTTGTTAAAATGGGTGCCATTATCTGACCTGATTCGTCTTGGAATGCCATATCGTGGTATCAGTTCAGTTTTTAACCATTTTACTACAGTCTTTCCATCTTCATGTCTAGCTGGGATAGCTTCTACCCACCTAGAAAATCTGTCTACCATTACCAAATCTATACTGATGTCTTGGAAACAGGCTGTTGGAACCGGGAAAGAGCCCATCGGGTGGTGAGGGCAACATGAGGATCAGGAACCGGGTGCACTGCTGGAATGGTGACATCGTCGGAGCCAATAAACAATCTGGTGCAGGGGAACTGGTGGCGGGGTGTCAGCGTCATGAGTCTCACAGGGTCTTGGAGTGTGGAGGGCGGCACTTCTACTGAGATGTGGGTCCCCTGGGAGTTCATCCATCCAAACTTGCACACTAAGTCCCTCCTGAGTAGCTTAACTGGCAGGAGGGAGACATCAGGAAGGAGTGGAGAACCTGCTGTTGTTGGTACTGGACTGTGAGTGGTTCCGTAAAGGACTGGTCTAGAGGTTTGCCTGTGACCCCTTTAATGGATTGAGTCCTGTTGGAGAGAGAGAAGACCCCTGAATTTACACATGAAAAGGTGGCGCCAGTATCAGCCAACATGATATAACTGTGTCCATTGATTGTCAGAGTGATGAGGGGCTCGGCACTCAAGGGGAAGTGAGTGGTGCCGTTGTTGTCAGAGAGTCATTGTGGTGGTGGGTGATAACCCTGCTGGGTCATCCACTGTGCCAGGGCTTGGTTAGCAACAGTGGGCGGCCACGGCTGTGGCGGTTGTTGAGATTGCGGGGCTGCTGCCTGTGCCCCAAAGTTCTGGCTCTTTTCGGGCTGCGGTTGTGTCTGGCAGTCCCTGGCATAATGTCCGGGTTGTCCACAGTTGTAGCAGTAATATGTGGTTCCTCCCTGTCCAGGTCCTCTCTGCCCCCTGCCTCTAGGGGGGGCCTCGGCCTCTTCCTCCTCTTCCTCTATTTGGCCAAGGTGTTTGCCACTGTGTTGATTGTACCTGTGGTGGCCAGGGCGGTTGTGGTTGAGGGGGCCAGGGAACTTGTGGTGGGGGCCCCATCATCTGGGCCATAGCATAGACGGCTTCGGGGGTCACCTGGACCATTGGGGCTTGTGGGGGAGCAGGCTCCGGGGTTGGTTGTACTGCTACCATCTGCATGTCCCTTTCCTTAACTTTGTCCTTGTCCTTTTTTGACATGTCATCGAGCTGTCTGCGCAGTACTTTTGCCTTCAGGGTCTTGAGTTCGGAGTCCCGGCTCTCCTGTGCCTTTTGGTGTCTAAAGAGATGGTGACGGATGTGCTCATTCCACAAGTTAGAGTCCATTGATGAGAATCCCACCACACCCTCCAGCTGTGCACTTACTGTTTCCGGGAGCCCCTTTATGACGGATATTCTGAACATCTTGGTGTCTGATGACGAGTGATCATAGGGGACTCTCATGCTTCTTTGCCATATCTTTTTTGCTCTTGCCAGATAATCATCAAAAGCTTCTATGGGCCCGCAGCGCAGCTCCTTAAGTTCCAAGTCATTTCCTATGGTGGGATACTGCCGATGTAGGATCGCCCACAACCCCGCTGCAAACTGTCCAGCTGGCATGGAGTCAGGTGTTGTGGGTCCCAGTCCGATGGACAGCAGGAGGCGCACTGCCTCATCGTGCCCCATCTTCTTTCCCAGTACTCCTCTGTAGTCCCCAAGACAGAGCTCGTTTCCTGAGGTGTTGGACTGGAAAGCTTCCTTAAAATGTTCGGCTCCGCCAGTGAGGGAGGGCAGTTTGGCACACAGCGCTTCCAGATCCCCAAAGGAATATGGTGTATACATCAAGGTTCCTCCTTGTCCAGGAACTGGTCTTAGGGGCATTAGGTTGGATGTTGGGGGGCCGTCTGCTTGTCTTAGCTGGTCTCCTAATTCTTGGTATGATTCCTGAAATTCATCCACTACCTCCCAGTTGTCTTGTCTCTTTTTTTTCCTTTAGCTGTGTTGAGGGTCTGGGGCCAGTCCTGCTTGTAGCGTGATCAAGCTGAATGTTCCTGATTTTTCCTCCAAATGTACCATTCAGTTCCATCAAGCAGGTGTGTCCCTCTAGATGTGCCAACCTTCCTTCTGGATGTGGGGACTTAATAAAAGAGGATTCAAATGGTCCGGGGGAGGGAGATCTGTTTGAGGGGCTTGGTCTGTAAAAGTGACTGGGATTCATCTCTTCAAAACTCTGGCTGAAGGGTGGCTGCTCCATTTCTGGTCTGGTGATGGAGGCCGCCTTTCTGGGGTGATAGACAAACCTGGGCGGTCCTTCTCCCTCCTGCTGATGGCTCCATGCACCTCCTGTCTCTGTCTCAGAACTCACTTTAGCACAGGGTGGTGACTGCATTTGACTCTCCAACTGGGCCACTCGTTCCTCCAGCTGGTGCACCTGGGGTCCCTCTTCTACATCCAGCACGATGGTCTTGACCACTGCTTCCATCAATGGGGCTTGTGTCACGTGGGTGAATGGGTTGTTGCTTTGTCTGGTCTTGTGATGGTTCTCTCCAAGGTTGTATGGAGGAGGTGGGGTGGTTTGTGAAGATGTCAATTCTGGGTATAATCTATTTATTTTCTGAGTTTTATCCTGGGATGGGGTATCATCTGCTGTTATTGGGGGTACAGTTGATTTTGACATGGTGGCCACTAGGCGGAGGGCCAGGGCATGACACTCCTCTTCCTCTTTTCTGGCAGCTCGTTTTGGCCTAGTGAAGCGGAATCTGCCTCCTTCTTCTTCTTTTTCAGCTCGCTTTGCATGGTTTAAACATTGATTTTGATAGTCAGTTATTTGTAGAATCTGTTGAGAAGTTGGCACTCCTTCCACAGGTATCCAACCAGCCTTCTCCCATGCTGTTACTAATCTTTTCCCCCTTTTGCTATCACCCTTGTTGCATTTTCTACCTAATGCCTGTACCAGCTTTTCTCCATAAAATGTCGCCATTGTCTCTCCCTTTTCACTTCTTACTGACTCTAATCAAATAGCCCCTCCCTTTTCACTCTCTCTGCTCCTTTCTGCTCTCCCCTCCTTTCTCACACACTCTGCCCGCTTTCTGCTTCCCCTCCCCTTTTCTCTCTGCAGGCTGTCTTTCTCCCTTCCTCTGCAAAATTCCTCTGCACCCCCCTTTTTTCTCTTTTCCCTCTCTTTTTTCCCTCCAAATTTTCTACTTTTCAATAACCCACCAAGCACCCTATCAAACTTATTCAACAGTATTTTTACGTGTAATTTTAACCTACGTCTTCAACAGCAGCACCACAGACGGACCAGAGGCTTGGTCAATTGTCAACGCTTCACTCGGGGTCACACAATCACTCTCTTCCAAACTTTTACAATTTTATCTCTGACAAATACATACAGATACATTACTTTTTCAACACGTGGTGAGTCACCTTATGGATGAAGCCACCACTACGAACACTGGCTCGCTGTGCCGCGGTCTTCCCTCATCAGTATAGGACTTGCAGCGAATCAATCTACCGACAAGTTTTATCGAACCACCCACAGACGCTGCTCCAATAATTGGAATCGTCTACGCATCCCAGATGCTTCAAATCTCTTATCTCTTATCTCTCATTCACTCACTCCATCCGTTGAGACCTGCCTTTATGAGCCGGGTCTCCTCTAAGACAAACACTGACACGTGGGCGTCCCGACCTTCCCCTCACAGTACCACTGCAGGTTTTTCGTATCTCTCACACCACGTGCTCCAAAGAATTATGGAATCGTCATTTTATCATTCGCTGAACTCAGTCTTATGGACCGAGGCTCCAAAATGGTGAACGCTGGCTCTGTACGCGCCGCGACCGTCCCCTGATCAGTAGTTTAATCACTTCTACTGGCAAGCTTATTGCATCTCTCGCGTACAGTAGCTCCAATTTTGGAATCACCTATGAACACTGGCCCGCTATCGCGTTTCAGGCCTTCTCCGATCAGTAATTCTATTAAGCAAGTCTACTAACAGGTTTATCGAACCTCAACACACAGCGTGGCTCCATACAATTATGGAATCATATTTTATCAACTCAGGCACTCCCACAATCATTCAACAGAAAAACGGAATACATTGCTCAATGTCCACAAAGCACTTAATAATTTTAGTCTATATATTTTTTTTTTTTTTTTTTTTTTTTTACATAATGTACTCACCCGGAGGTCTGATTACTTTAATTTGGTTTATACTATTATACAATATGCTGAATTTGATGAAACGGGTTTCAGCTTACCTATTTCTTTGGGAGATCTCCAGTAATCATTCCTCCGTGGTTTTGCACACCATGCCTCCTTTTTGTCTCGTTCCGGCAGACGTGGACTGTCCGTGGAATCTGGACCCGGAGTTAAACAACGTCTAATCCTGATTCCGTGGAATTCCTAAGTTTAACCGCTGCTCGCAAACCATCCTCTGCTACCAAATTTGTTGCGAATTCCACTTGGAGGGTCCAAACGTCGGGACTCAAGTAGCTAAGGAATCACTCTAGCTTTGATTAAGTATACCAAAACGATTTATTAATAAAAACAGAGCAATGCATTCCGGACAATAATTACGTGCACGGGTCTCTATGGAACATGACTAGCTCAGAGGTTCACAAAAAAAGGCCCTGAAACAATGGCGTACCTTGCCTTATATACGGGGTTCTCTTAAGGAGCCCTATTGGTCAAAAGCATCACAAGGCGGGTCATATCACCTTAACATCAGTATTTCTATTGGCTGGGTGGTGGGCGCGGCTTCCTGTTTACATTCTTCGGCAATGTGTGTGCGTGTGTTGGGGGTTTTTCTGTGGGAATTCCTTTGTTCCCCTCCATTTTGAGTGAACACGTGGCTTTCTGGTCTTACTGCATCCGGTTCACTTGTAAATGTAATGTTCTGCCAACAGGGTATCGCCCCACCCTGGATGCTAAGCAACAGTACACTTTCTCCCTCATTCAACGTCTGATATGAGTTTTGTTTCATTAACTTATGCATAAGTTCATTCACAGTGTCTAAATATGATAACAATACCTGAGTACAATTTCTCACAATAATTCACAATACCTGAGTATAATTTCCCACACACTGAATATGAAATTTGTTCAAGTAAAGGGTTCACCCTCGTTCACCCTGTTCTGACCGTCAGTTCGGCAGCACGTGCAGGCTCTAATCCAAGCTGTCCAGTGCAAAAACTAGCCTATACTATAGCTACACACACTTTACATAGAGTTGCTGACAATGAATGCAGCTGCAGCAGCAATATAAACCCACAAGTAAGACACGATTAACAGTAAAGTAGGCAGTCATATAAACACACTGTTTCAACCCATAATACATCCATGGTTTCATCTTACTGTCACGTGAAGGAAAAGGCTGTGTGTAAGACACAGCTAAGTCAAGTATACAATTTCTTTCATTATTATACATTGAGTCAATAGTAAAAGACAACAAATGTAAGTCAGATGCATTCATCAAGCCAACACCAAGACATTACTTGAAGAAGGGCATTCAGAAGGACAGAGCCAAGTCATCTTCGCATGACATTGATTTAAAGCACAGGCTAAAAAAACACTTACTTGGTGAAGCAGTGGTTGCTGGTACTTAGCAGATGGTAAATCCATTGAGTTGCAAGGGCCCCACCGCAACTGTAATTGTATCCAGTGTAGCTAACCTTAATATTTACTGTTTATGAGTGTAACGTTAGCTTTAACCACCTGAAGTAGCTAGAGGTTTCGATAGTGAGTCACGGTCGTCAAACAGAGCAGCTAGCAGCAGCTAACGGTTATCTAGCATCCGTACAAACATCTCCTTCACCAAGTCGTTTTCTAGCTACATTAAGCCATGTTATCTGTTGGTATGTTAGCTTCTTTATAAAATGCTACATGGGAAGCAAAGCAGAAGTAGTGGTAGTTGTGTTTCTAGACGTGACGGCAGTCAACAGGTGAGTTATGAAGCTGCAGGTGACCAGAACAATTATTAACAGGACAACGGATTAACAGGACAACGATTAAATTAACAGGACAACGGATTAAATAGCCCGCCCAACATAAAGGGTGCGTTGGATTTGTTTGCAGCATGTGGAGATTGTCATGTGATGGGATTGAAGAGGCACCAACAAGAAATAGTTCTGAAGAACGCAGGCTTTACCATTTGTCTTACTGACAATGTAGAGTGGTGTGTGGGGTGTGTACTCTCATTTCCCGAATGTTCACTTGGGAAACATGACTTTTCTCTTTTAAATTAAAGGATATAAAATTGAAAATTGTACACATGTATCCCACTAACCGATTTTTTTCAAGATTTGTGACAAATGTGAATTTTGTCAAATTAAAAGAAAAGAATACTATACATTTATTCTGGGAATGTCAGTATGCCTATACATTGTAATTCTGGAAAAAAAAGAGAAATGCTTTCACCATCAAAACAGTCACTCAATAAAGATGGAAACAAAAAACAAAAAATTCACATTAAAAAAGTTTTTAAAGTCTCATTTGAAGCTTTCAGAATTGAATTCAGGAAATACCAATCTACCAACAATACAATTTTTTTACATTGCTTACCTTTCAGTTTGGTTGCATTTTTTACTGTTATGTTATAAATTTTTCCTTTTTTGTGACATGTTACTGTAATTAATCTATCATCATCTATCTATATCATGCGTTATAAGAATGTATTGCCTAATTGAGAGTAAATCCAGGACATGTTTTACAATTATGCTGTTAATAATGCTGTTCTTAATGCTTTGTGACAAGTTGTATGCATTCATTCATACACTAAAGTTAATAAAAATATAAATACAAATCAATGACAACAAAAACTATGTTTGCATTATTGGATTTTATTAGGACTCATCCAATACTAATTCAATGTAATATTAAAAAAAAAAACTGTTCAAACGTACAAAGGCTGGCAACATATCACAGACAAACAGTAATTTATGAGCATAGTTGTAAAATACTTATTGGTTTATTTTGGCAAAGTCTAGTCTATCGGTTGTCAAAAACTTCTGAAGTTTATAATTCATTTGATTTTGTTTACTTTAAGCTGTGTTTGTACAAAGTAAGAAAGTAACCACACCTTTTCTAACACTCCTCTGTTTTGTGCTATATGGTCATTTCACAAACGGAAATCTTGCTTCCTCACTGATGCAGTGATAATGACAGTTCCAATCTGTAAGCTCCATAAAACTAAAAACTAAAAAGTTTTTCCCCAATCAAGCCGCTTCACAGTTTCTATCTGAATACCATGGTGGAATAAATGGCACTGAAATCAGGCAGACTGTCTTCATTTCTAGTACAACAAATCAGCTGGTATTAGAAACCTTAAAATCTATGTTAAACAATAGCTTTTAAATAGTTAATTATTCTTTAAACTAATACATAGAAAAGTATATACTCTTGTAAACACACCTAAAGTATATTAAAAAAAAATCCAGAATGACATTTATTTTTTCATTTGGTTATTTATCTGTCATAACAAATATGTAGCAATTCAAATCTGACATTAATGATAGCTGGAAGAAAAAAAGATGATGCGAGCACAACAGCGTCAAAAGAATATAACATCCTCGGATAGAGGTTGAAATCCTTTTTGCAGTGTAATCGAATACAAATTCCCATTAAATTTTACTTTCTGAAGCTTATATTTGATTTGTTTCAAAAAACATCACAGTGGAACATTATTTTGAACACCGGTTGTAGTGTTGCTTTAGGACTTTATTGACTATAGTATATGAAAAGATGTTAAAACTATTTAGTCCCTTTCCTGTATAATCTGATTTTTAAAGTTGTACAAATCAATAAATTAAAGGGCTAACTTTCATAAATTACAATTTGACAACATTCTGGGTTAATGTCTGATCTTCAACAAAACTTGCCCCACAGATATTAAAAGGCCGACAACATTGTATGACAGAACAACCCTTCACTTCCTTAAGCCTCCTTGTGTACCAAATTTCATCTTATTTCAGCAGAAAATAAAGCTACCATGAACAAATCTCTATATGAATTTGATAATCTTAATTAGACATTAGTTATGACTTGTTACAGCATTAAGACGTCTCAGTGTATCTCATTATAAAAACATAATTATGCACAAACCAAGATACAGAGTTGGACAAAGAGAGCCGTTTGACGTTTGATTTGATATTTTTTTCCTCCCACACACACACACACACACACACACACACACACACACACACACACACACACACAAAGAAATGGCAACTGAGAAAGATTTGTACGCATACAATAGAAAATAGGTTATTTGGCTCTACAAAATCTGTCAAATTTGATTGTTTCCTTACCTCAAGTTCTTACATGAATGGATTGATGGATTACTGCAAAGTAGTATTAAAAAACGTGGTTTCCCATGTGTCATTGGGAAAAAGGAAGTCATCCTGATTCACAGGCACTAACCACATTTTACTACCATGATATTTTCCCTCTCTTTGTACAGTTTTGCCCATCAGCTTTCTGCCACCTGGCTGTTATGGCCCCACAAACTCTATTTGCTTGGTTTAATGGTCGTGGAAGCCTGGCATGGGAAAGGGCCTGGCAAAAGCTTCAACGCGGTGGCGCAGGTTGGCCATGCGAGCCATGGTCTCTGGGTCCTGAAGAAGGAAGTTTTTGAAGTCCTGGAGTTTCCTTAAGGGAGAAGAATAAAAAAAGGAAAAGGCTTAGCTTTCCTGTATTGGCATTTGCTTCCTTGGTTTGATCACCACTGGGCTTTTTGTTTGCACTTATTATTTTGTTGCATTTCTAATAACAGTTTTATAAATCAAAAAGGAGGCATATGTTTTTGCTAAATACGAGGCTACGTTGTAATCTGTCTCGCCTCTCACAGTAGGCTAACCTGTCTTTTTCTTGACGTCCAAGGCGATCTTGAAGCCCTCATCCATGAACTCGACAACTTGCACAAAGTCTGCTTCTTTGAACTGTCTGGATGTCAAGGCTGGAGCACCTGGGATGGAAAAGAAAACAAAATCCGCAGCTTGAAATCCAAAGTTTTGACTGGTAATCACTTCCTTTTGCTTTACAGCTCTTCCTAATGACGCATTGACGGTATAAGCGCAGTCAAAACATCTTGATCACCCCCTGGTGGCTGGCTGCAGTACACATCATAAATCCTTCCTCCTCCATGTTAGCAGATGGGACATGGTCAAACGCTTGGTACACCTCAAATCATTTCTTTACAAAGATTGTTTCTGTCATTTTAGGTAGTTCTGATCATGCTGAGGTCTGTTAAAATGTTAATTTTTTTTCCTTTTTTCCTGATAGTTTGGTTTTCATTACTTATTTGATGCTTTAAAATGGGGTGCAACGTTGTGAATGACTACTGTGATTGACTCAATATTGGTCGGGCAGGTGTGTGGGCGGGACTTCAATACTGCAGCTCAACCACCCAATTTCTACAGTGCAGACTGACTCCAAAAATACAATATGGTGGTGCCCATATCTGGGATATTTTGGTTTCACTTTTGTAAAGTGGAAGGAAGCGGAGACGCCTTGTTTTTTTACAGTCTTTGGTTGGTCGCTACGGTGCGGTCCTAATTTCATTTAAATAAACAATTGAGAAGGCAAAAAGTGCAGTTCATTGTGCTGTAGGTGAAGTTTCTCGCCTTAAGACAATGCTGAAAATGTGGCAGTGTAGATGTGGAGCTCTTGAACTTCCTGGCAGATGATTAAACACCCAAACATACTTAATTAATCATGATGTGCTCAGTGCATGCGGCTTAATTGGTGGCTGACTAATTTCCATATGCAAAAGTCCTTTTTGAAAAAGTGAGTGAAACAGATTAAGTGAGGAGGATGATGAGTGCAAAGTAAATTTGACCAACAATAAATTCTCACCTTGTAGTTAATATGGAACACAAAATGCTGAACAGCTGACCAGCATATCAAGACTATTGTCTTGACAAAGTTAAAAAGGTGTTTTAAGGTTTGAAAATTTTTGAATAGACAAATCAGCACCATTTTCTTTATGTGGTTTTGGATAATATCCTTAATAAGTATAACAAGACCTTGTCTGAGTCAAGCTAAATGTAGTGCAATGTGAAGCTGTTCCTTACCTAGCCGGAGGCCACCAGGAGTCAGGGCGCTCTTGTCCCCGGGCAGGTGTTCTTATTGGCAGTAATTGACACGAGCTCCAGCACCCTCTCGGCCCGAGCCCCGTCAATGCCCTTAGGCCGCAAGTCAACCAGGACCAGGTGGTTGTCAGTCCCGCCTGAAATACGAAGCATTCTTAGCAAAAACCTTTGAAGAGGAGTAAGTCGGAAGCTTCACTTTTAAGCCTTTGATCAGACCACCTCAACTTTAGTTTAGCATGGATGAGGTCATCTGTTTGCTGTAGGATATGAAACTGAATGCGGTTAACGATGAAGCTAAATAACTGTTGTGTATAGTTTTGTCAGGGCCTACCAATGCTTCACATCTTCACTTTTATCTTGTGTTTGTCTGCATATCTGCTTAATGTTTATCTGAACACTGGATTTATGTTATATGTATATATACTGAATGTATACAAGTTTTACTTCTTTCTGAGACCATGAGCTGAAGGTGCCTGGTCCTTTTGCTCAATAATCTCTCTGTGAAGGTGACAAGTGCACTTAGCATTAAATCTATATAGGAAACATATTATCACTTATCCTCATAATAAAATTGACTGCCATCATGTTTTGCAAGTGCAAATTACTCTAGGCAACTAAAGCAGGAAATTCACAAACAGGATTTTTTTTACAGTTAAAACTATGCTCATTTGTATAATGTATGCTTAGTATAAGCTCTAAATAAAAACAGTGTTCAGTTTATAGGTGCACCTAGCTAAAAGTAAAGCAGTCTATCAACATTTGAGGCTGCAGTTTACGGTGCTTTTGAACTGTGTTGCATTTTACAGAAAGGTGTTTCTGTTATTTTGTCCACCCTTTTATGCCAATAGAGTAGGCTACATCAAACACAAACTACATCCTCCAAAACGATCACACAGATAATCAACCCCTCTCTAAGATGAACACTTTAACCTTCATGAAGGTAGGGTTTATTGCAGGAGTGTTGTATTAGACTACATTAGTTTTTGCTAGATGTAATAAACTGGAAACTGAGTGCATATTATAACGCTATACATTTTTCCTTTAGCTAATATAAGCAACTTATTTACTTACTAAGTACTCACTCCTTTTAACAAGTTTCCTATTGACTGTTAAGGGCAGTCCACACCAAGAACGATAACTATAAAGATGTGAGCATCTGCACTGCTGAACAAGGACGCTCTGCAAACAGTGGCGTCAAGCACGCACTGCACGCTCCAGCAGCTAAAAATACATGCATAAGATTACCAAAATGTCTGGAGGAATATGCACAAATCTCTGCGCAGTGTCTCTCCACCGTGTCATGTTGTAAATTCAGATGGATTTTGATTGACTGTCAGTGCTTTGATCAATAATCAGATCGCTCTGAAAGCAATCCCAACAATATTGTTTGTTACAGTTATGGTGTGGACTTCACCACCCAGTTGAGTTAGAACAATTTTTAAAACTATTTATTTTTAGTTATCGTTGTTGGTGTAGACAGCCCTTTATAATACGTTTTTCCTTTTTTACTCAAACATCTAGAAAAAGGATTAAAAAAACAGAGCATGCACACAATGCAGTGTAAGCACAGAACAAGACTGTATTTTTTAGGGTATCAATTGAAGGCTATACATCAAAATAAAGCTGAGGCCAGCAAATTAAATGCAGGGCAAAATTCAAGCATTCACTCACCACAAGAAAGTGACCCTTTCATCTGGTGGTATTTCCTTGACTGACAGTACAGCTACACTGACATTAGCCTATTAACACATCATGAATTTAAATGCCTTTCTGCCGTGTAATTTGCATTTTGTGACAGGACATTTCTCTTCATTGACTGGATACACTGTGTATCCAGTGTAGCATTAAAGCATTTTGGAATTAGCAAACTAGCTAGCTTACTAGCCTACAGTCCCTAAAAAAAACTGTAAATTGAATTAAAAAAACTGAGACGCCCACTCCAAATTGATCAATTTGAGTGGTCAATCTCAAAATTGATTGACAGGTGCCTGTCACGATATAATTTTGACGTGATCTGAAAGGGTTAAAAAGGCATTTTTCATTTCATCTTGACTATAAACACAAGTAAGATTACCTGATACCAGGGTGTAGCCTTTGTTGAGAAGAGCTGTAGCCATAGACTTGGCATTTCTTAGTACCTGGTCGATATACTCCTTGAACATGGGAGACTGAGCCTGCGCACACACCCACACCCCCACACCCCCCACACACACACACACAAAATGAAGGGTTGAGCTGGATAGAAGTACTGAAGTTAGAGTGGTTCTTCTTCAGTTGGATGTTAAAAAATGATTCATGAGATACTGAGAAAACAATTTTTTACTATATAAACAAATGTTGGTACAAGTAAGAGACATCACCGTTCCATTCTCTTTAATAGAGATTAGAGCTGTTAGAAAGAATTTCCGAAGGTCAAATGTAATTCGATATATAAAACGTTAGCAAATCTCCTCTGTCACGTCTGATGAACAAAAAGTTACGGGGAGAGAAACAAGGCTAACGGTACGTACCGAGTAACGTTATTACAAGACGGAGTGACAGCGGTGGTGGTGATGGCGCAGTGGATGGGACACATGCCTTAGTGTGGGAGATCTGGGTTTGATTCCAACTGCGATACATCCACCAATGTGTCCCTGAGTAAGACACTTACCCCTAGTTGCTTTTAGAGGTTCTAAATTGTAAGTCGAATGGGATAAAAGCATCAGCTAAATGACACTTATGGTAAAATGTAATGACAGGCTGCGGCTGAAAAATGAGTTTAGCTCGTTCTGGTTTCCTAACTGCGTTGCGAGTTATAGGAGCGTTGCTGGGAGCTTCATGGAGACAGCTAAAGTTAATGTTATCTACCCTACAGCTGTCAAAATTAGCTTTGACTTCATATATACTGTACATTAACTTCTTACAGCTGTATTCTCAGTAACGAGACAATCTGCAAGAAACCGGTTGCTTTTAAATCACTAAAATAGTAATGACAGCACTACTATACTATTCAAATATTTAAAAAAATAAATGAAATTCAAATATTATTATAGAAGAAGGCTGACAGCTCTAATAGAGATTAATAGATTCCAATAGCTGTCTAGCACAGCATTAAGTTTAGCTTAGGGAACAAGTTTCTGAGTCAAGTTTCACCAACCAAGGCATCTCAGTGTTAAGATTGTGTTTCACTGTAAAATGGGATTCACCAGTTATCAACTTCTCATGAGGAAAAAGCAGAACAAGATAATACAATGTTACATCAATACAAATAAAGTTATTTTTGCATCGAAATTGGGTGGTTGTGCGTTGTGCTGACCTGTCTGAGTGCCACAGCCACACCAGCGATGGCATGGTTATGAGGTCCGCCCTGCAGGGAGGGGAACACAGAGAAGTTCACCTTGTCCTCCAGCTCATACAGGATCTCTTTCCCCTTCTTGTCCACTGAGCGAACACCCTTACGATAGAAGATGAAGATGAGGCCAGCCCTGGACAAAATAGACTAATTGACTGACAAAGCCTTTTTACAATTATATTTTCTCTAAACCACACAAGGTTTCATCTTTGGTGTGATTCGATTTCTCACACCCATGGAACGAAATACCGCTATAACTGCTATTAATAAAAATAACTCTAGTTTCATGATGCTCAGTGACATTTCTCCTGTTCTTACCTGGCTCCTCGGAGGGATTTGTGTGTGGTAGACGTGACCAGATCAGCATGTTCAAAGGAGAGGGGATGGCTTTAGCAGCCACCAGTCCGCTGATATGGGCCATGTCTGCTAGCATGTAGGCCTTAATGTCGGTACACAGCTGAGGGGGATAAGGGTGGAAGAGAGGGAACAAACACAAAATTAGGATTGAAAGTTATTCATGGAGCAGTACATTTGAGATTAAATTATGTTTAAATTTCTAAGTTTTTAGGTACAAGACCCCAAAACATGTCATGAAACCATTGCATTCGATAAGTCTACAACCTTGCACCAACTATGGTGTGCATTTTATTTGACTGTGCTCTGAACATGTTGAAAAGTGAGTTAAAAAATAAATAAAAGAGATACAGATACTAACCCATATCTTTTGGCAAAAATACATTTACATTTTCACCCACAGTTAAGATTTGACTAACTCTACATCTGTAAGCAGCAGTACCTATCTTCTCAAAGCAAATATTTCAAATCGGAGGTGGTATTAGTAAATTCCTTGGCAGTCTTCAGAGGCCCGAAATATTACAACATAATTCAATAAATCCTTGCTGTCTCTTGCCAGTATTTATTGAAAAAGGCACAAACAATAAATAGCTTGCTAACATGCAAATGACTTGCTGGCGAATGATCAGAGCAGTAAACAATCTTTTTAGTGCTCCTATTAATATTCATTATCATGACAATCTCCCTTCCTCTCATATCTAAACTGGATCAGCACATGTTTATTAGATTAAAAGGCAGGAAAGAAGGCAGGGTTACTGGAGGGGGGAAAAGAACACAAGAGGGTGATGCCGATGAACACCGATAGTGAAAGATTTCAGATTTTTAAAAAGTAGAAGCTTGCGCCAATCTAGGTAACAACACTGAAAATCCAAAGGGAGCTCAGCTGATTCTGCCATAAAACAGTTCCAGTTCCACAAAAAACATTCCAGGGGGGAATATGGCCCCACTTCAGGCCTAGTGGCAAAGTAGTTATGGTGCTTAATAAAAAAACACAGCTGTAATGGTGGGGCACTCCATCTGATGGTACTAGCTAAAGTGGGGCTCTGCAACAAAGGGAAGCAGTCATGGAGTGAATGAAGTGAATCAGCGGGTGGGTATAACAAAGGGGATAAAGGGGCCCCTTGTGCACTGCCAAAGAGAGCAGTGAAGTGTGCAGTTAAAAGTTGCTGCTGAGCATGTGCGAGACAGTGTAGTATCCATGTTCAGTTTGGATGAGTAGGTAGAGAAAGCATCTATATGTTGAGTGCAAGAGTGAAAGACCCTAAACATTGATTTGCACGTGGATATGATAAGTCTGAAAGCAAATGCTCGGTATTTAGAGCAGAGAAATTTGTGACGATATGGTTGGAGTGATTCTGGATGGGTCTAACCTATCAGAGACAGAGACAGACACAGACAGACAGAGACAGACAGAGACAGACAGACACAGACAGAACGAGACAGACACACAGACACACACACACACACGATGGGTGAGTTTTGAATAAAAGGAGTTCTCCATGCACCTTCTTGATTCGGGCGTAGTCAATGAGGCGGGCATAGGCACTGGTGCCAGCGATGATGAGCTTGGGCCGGAACAGCTTGGCCGTCATCTCCATCTGGTCATAGTCTATGAGTCTGTTGCAGTCTGCAGGTTGAGGAGAGATAAAAAAAAGGCAGAGGTGAGGGAGGGAGGGAAGGAAGGAAGGAAAGAAAAAAGGTACATTATAGGATAAAAAAAAAACGTCAGATAGCTTGAGGATCAAGAGCAAACAAAAACATCGAAGAGAGGTTTATTCCACTTGAAGCTCATTTGAAGCACTTTTGCTACCTTTAAAAAAAGGGAAGGAAGTTATCGAAGAGAGACATTTCACCTAAAATCATGTCGACGAAGAAGATGGAGCAATTGCAGTAATGCACCCCTACTTATCCTAATTCAACCTTTCAGGGATCTACTCAACTCGTATGATGAGGCAGAACAGATCAGAGGTTGGTTTGGAGACTTTAGCAGCTCTTTTCATGGACATAAGCAATTTTAAGATGTATGAGATATAGAGAGTTTGGACACGCTTTCCCATTCAAGTGAATGAGAAAATGTGTCTAAACTTTTGACTGATTATTCAAGTTGTATGTTAGACAATCCATTGTTCAGGGGAGGATGTCATTCTGAGTCACATGAAATGGAGTCAGACTGCAACAGTCAAAACCAGTGTGTCTTGTGCCTTAACCTCCAGTTTTACCCCTGTATCCAAAGCATCAGAGAAGAGAGACATACAGGAGAGAGGAAGAGAGCAGGATGGAGCAGAAAAACAAAGTGAGAGACGGAAAGGATGGAGAATAAAGGGAGACACAGACAAGAAAAAGAATAGAGAAAAGGAGAAGGAAAGCTTTATTTAGACAACCTGATAATCTTTCCCATCTCCAGAGCACATCTATGGATGCCCCCTCACTCCATCAAGCTGCTGATTGTGAAGACAGAGCCAGTGGTGCTGGCCAGCCTGTCGATTTCCCATTATCTCTCTCGCAGAGGGGTCCTGCCTACCCATACATCAGCAGGTCTGGACATGCAGACTCTCATGGCCATCCATCAGCTGCTACCAACACCAGCACACAACTATGACCCCAGGAATAAAATGCTATACACTAATATACAATGCAACCACATATGAGAGACCCTGGTTGCACAGAACTGAAATGCTGGTAGAAAAAAAAGCCCATTACATGTAGGGCTGGGCAATATAGAGAAAATCAAATATCACGATATTCTTGACCAAATACCTCAATGTCGATATTGCAACGATATTGTACGGTTGACTATTGGTGCTTTAACAAAATGTTATTTACAATGACATTTTTGATAAATATTCTCCAGAAATATTTAATGACTTAGTGGGTAAAGGCAAACAATAGAACAGCTAGAACAGTCTGGTAAGTTCAGAAAATGACATCACTTTACTGTAATGCAGCCTGTAAAACTGGAAAAGACAACACCATATTATAATATATCCAAAATCTATGACAATATCTAGTCTCATACTGCAATATCGATACAACAACAATATATTGCCCAGCCCTAATTAAATGTTTTACGCGTTATACTTAAATAATAGGACTGTATGGTTGCAGTGTGAGTGAAGAGGCCATATATGAACCATGGCCCCTCTGTTGCCAAGCACATGCCAGCAAGACATTGTTGGGCTGAAGTTTCTTGAGCTAGATACGGATTTCCTACCCATAGTAGTGCTTGTGTCATCCCTGTGGGGGCAGGTAAGCAAACAGGCTTTCCCTAAAAAGGATCACAGCTTTTCCCTAAATGTTCCCCTTCTTCTCTATTTATTACAGTACATATTGTTTTGCATTTTATTTCATTTTTAAAGAAAAGCAAAGCCTAAAAATATCTGGCATGCAATTAGATATTTGCTTGCAATTTCTTGTTCTTTCTTCTTGTTATTTAAGTTAATTTTTTAACAGAAGTAGTTTAAAAAGAAAAAAAGCACTACCAAAGTGGCTCATACTCATGCCATTTAGGGAATGTCAAGCAAATGAAGTATAGTGTTGTGCAATTTTAGGTAAGCTAACACAGGAAAAATACAACACCAAGACTGATTTGTCATTAAAGTTCTATTAGCACCAATCACACAGAAATGGTGCAAAGAGGACCCCCCTACTCTGAGACACTGACTGGACATTGTGACGAGTTATACTTCATGGAAGAAACCCAGCAATTCATGAAAAATGGGAAAAGTCATGACTAAGACTATATAAAAAGATAAGTTGCACCAAGTGTTATACAATTAAATAACATTAACATTTGCATTAACAAAATGAAAAGCAATACAAGTAATTAAAGTGCTCATAGTACGCTTTTTGTTTTTTCCCTTTATTGTGTTATCTTTTTTGTGCATGTTGTAGGTTTACAAAGTTAAAA
>NW_022603007.1:0-15467 GCF_008692095.1 Etheostoma spectabile
CCCACTCCTCTAGACAGAGGGATGGATCGTCTCTCTCTCTTCTCCCATCTCCTCTAGACAGAGGGATGGGATCCGGTTGGGGTAGTTCTAGCCCGACCAGGCTCCTCTTACCCTGTCTCTCTTATTTTTGCTGTAATAGTTTTAGACTGCTGGGGACTTCCTTTGACACACTGAGCTCCTCTATCATCTAACATATTTCTATCTTTCCATTTGTGTGCATCCATGTCCCAGAATGCTTGTTACTAACCTAGCTCCGGGGAGTCATTCCCCGGAGTCCTTATGTTCTTTTTCCCCAGCACTGTTTCCTCGGATCAAGGGATGCGCCAAAATCCGGTAGCAGCTGGTTGCCATGGTCCCGCATGTGCCTTGTAACGCTGTGTAACAGTGCCCTGCTATGCTACAAATAACTACTACAAACAAACTACTATTTATTTTATTTTTATTTATTTTTTGTGACTGTTATTGCCACTCTTCATTCTAATCCCAACGGTCGTCAGACAACACTATCAAGAGCCTGGGTCTGGTTCTGGGTCTGGGTCTGGGTCTGACCGAGGTTTCTGCCTACAAGGGAGTTTTTCCTCGCCACTGTCACACTGTTGCTTGCTCTGTAGGGAACTACTAGAACTGTTGGGTCCTTGTAAATTCTAAGAGGTGGTCTAGACCTACTCTATCTGTAAAGGTCTTGAGATAACGCTTGTTATGAATTGATACTATAAAATAAAATCAAATTGAATTGAATTGAATGGATTATGGATGGATTGATGGATGGATGGATGGATGGATGGATGGACTGGATGGATGGATGGACATTTCACCAACAGGCACTTAAACTGTTTTAAATAAAATGTTAAAGAGCAGTTAAAATACTCAACATTTATTAAGAGAAATACAAACAGCTTGAATATAATTAGACAGGTATGAAATAAATAACAATACATGCATTGGAAGAATTGAACAATTACATAATTCACCTGTCAAAAAGGCAGCATCAAAACAAAAGTTGACCTTTACTGTGCCTTTGGTTAGTCATGAAATACTAGTTGAGCGTTGTTCAGACATCAAGCGGATGTAATCTAACCCTCAAACTTAAATGGCCACTTTGAAAATAAATTATGTATGACTTATTTTTAATTATTTATTTTTTATTGTTGCTTTCAGGGTGCTGAGGTGAATCTTTATTTAGTTAAGTCCAGTGGCCTAATGATGTGCCACTGGCCTCCTAGATCAGGGATTCTGGGCTTGTGTCCCATCTGTTGTGATTCATAGCGGAGTGGCGCAGTGTGGAGCGTGCTGGGCCCCGGCCTCCGTCTCACATGCTGCCCTGCGTTCCTTCTTGGCCTAACATCACAGTATTTTCCTGCCGTACTTTGCAAGAGATTGACCCTATGCGTGTATGTGCCAGTGACCAACCCCTTGAGTGCTTCTCGTGTCGCTTGAATTGCCTCCTCGATTCCTCCACTTGCCTCGCTTCCTTGCGTCTTGGTCCCTCCCACGGAGGATCACGGGAGAGACAAAGGAAATCATGGGAGGAGAGGTGCCCACGAGCACATGTGCTTACAGGGATGAGGCTTCCTTTCCTTTGAAGTGTCACGTGATC
The DNA here is from genome assembly GCF_008692095.1 of Etheostoma spectabile. NCBI lineage: Eukaryota > Metazoa > Chordata > Actinopteri > Perciformes > Percidae > Etheostoma > Etheostoma spectabile. Next base: position 1,598 of record NW_022603007.1, read on the forward strand.
CGTTCAGCTGTTGGGGAGAAGTTAGCAACTCCTTCAGCTGCCCGGCTTCCGAGGAGGCTGCTCTCCTGTATCCTCGCCTAAACTCCTCGACGATCCCTGGCAGAAATCACCACTGGTTTTACCTTAATTGTTTTAGTATATGGTCAAAAACCAAATTCATATAAATATTATACCTAATTTCTGAGTTTAAAAAATGAATTATTTTGACTAACAGTTTAGATTAACAGGAACCTATGTTGATGAGTTATGACAGACTGGTATAAGTCCAAGCTTAGTCAGGATATTGTTTAGAAATCATTTCCATTTTTTTAATGGCAGCAAATATCACAACTTTGTCCGCTGGGGTCAAAATTGACCGGGTCTGTTTTGCCTATTTATAAAGCATAAAGTATAAATGAGCACCCAATTCTTTTTTACACATTAGACAACTTTATTCCAAGTCATTACCAGTAGTTTTGCACTTACTTTTGGCTTTTATAGTGACTAAACTTCCTTTACATGAAATAATAGCTAATTTGAGTAAAATAAGAACCAATAATGAATTATCATATAGTTCAATCAATTTTATTTATAGTCCACAATCATAACAAGAGCTATCCCGAGACACTTCACAGGTAGAGTAGGTCTAGACCACACTCTATAATTTATAAAGTACAATTCTAGTAATTCCCCCAGAGCAAGCATATTGGCGACAGTGGCGAGGAAAAACTTCCTTTTAGGGAGAATCCTCGCCAGACCCAGGCTCTGGGTGGGCGGTGTCTGACGGTGCCGGTTGGGGTTGTGATGAACAGGGGCAATAACAGTCACAACAAAGATTCTGGAACGTGACTAAAAAATGGTAGTAGGCAAGGCAAGGCAGCTTTATTTGTATAGCACATTTCAGCAACAGGCAATTCAAAGTGCTTTACACAAAATCAGTTAAACAGATAAAAACACAAGTAAAAAAGTTAAAATCACAAGCATTAAAACCGTTAAAACACATGATAGACAGTTTAAAACAAAGAGAAAACATAAAACAAAGAATAAAAGTTACAGTGCAGCATAAGAAATTTAAAGAATGATTAGTCATTTAAAGAAAGGCAGCATCAAATAGAAAGGTCTTCAGCCTGATTTTAAAAGAACTGAGAGTAGCAGCGGATCTACAGGTTCTGGGATTTATTCCAGATATGAGGAGCATAGAAACTGAAAGCTGCTTCACCCTGTTTAGTTCTGACTCTGGGGACAGAAAGCAGACCTTGTCCCAGATGAACCTGAGAGGTCTGGGGGTCATAGTGTAGTAGCAGATCAGCAATATATTTTGGACCTAAACCGTTAAGTGATTTAAAAACTAGCAAAGACTTTGAAATCAATTCTTTGAGACACAGGAAGCCAGTGTAAAGACTCAGAACTGGAGTGATGTGATCCAGTCTCTTGTCTTAGTGAGGACTCGAGCAGCAGCGTTCTGAATCAGCTGCAGCTGTCTGATTGATTTTTAGGGAGACTGTAAGACCCCGTTACAGTAGTCAAGTCTACTGAAGATAAAGGCATGGACAAGTTTTTTTCCAAATCCTGTTGACACATAAGTCCTTTAAAACCTTGATATATTCTTAAGGTGATAGTAGGCTGACTTTGTAATTGTCTTAATGTGGCTGTTAAGGTCAGGTTCTGTCCATGACTACACCAAGATTTCTGGCTTTGTCTGTTTTTTTAACATTGTTGTTTGAAGCTGAGCGCAGACTTTTCAATCGTTCCTCTCTTGCTCCAAAAACAAGTAGTAGTTCATGTCATAGCAGGGCATTACAGTACGTAGGTTGGCACAGCAGGCATACTGCTGGTAGCAGGATAGCAGCAGATCCTTGAAACTGTGCAAGCAAACACACACACACACACAGCACACACACACACACACCCACACACACACACGGTGCAGGAAAAACAGATGAGACGTACAGGATGATCTAAGCTCATTATTATAAGTGCAATGATAAGTAAAAGTCCAACAATACTTTATCAAACTGGAGGACTGCGTCTCAGGCCAGGTGAGGAATTAACAATGTTAAGATCAACAAGCTACTGACATATGTTAAATTTATTTTAAATCCACCAACCATTTTCATATTATACCAACATTTGCAGCTCCCTGAGCCTTTTCGGAAAGGTTACTAGGAAACCTCAGCCTAGAGTGGTTTTATTCTCCTCAAGACAAGTTTCTTTTTTAAAGAACTTACCTTTTTGCACTACTTACATTTCAATTTGCACTGCTGACTGTTTATTTACAGTACCAATTGTTTACATATACATCTGCAATACCGTACTTTAACTGTAATATGCAATTACTTTCCACTGCACTTTAATTCGAATAGTTTCTGCCCAAACCTTATTTGTACTACCTTTAAATCATTGTTATACTGCTCATTTTAGCCTAACTTATTACATCTGTAAAATTCAGTCTATAATAATAGCCGCCTGTATATATATATATTTATAGTACATACTCACCTGTTAACGCTGTAAACGAGTAGTATATTATGTTATTTTGCACATATCTGTAAAAATTTCTACTTATAGTAATATCCACCGGTATATTATATTCAATACATTTCTAGCTGTAAATCTTGCTCACAATACTTGTTATCTATATTTATATTCATAGGACAAACCCTCTGTAAATTCGGTTTATAATATATTCATTTTATATTTATTCAGTACTTATCCATGTCCTGCACTTATGGAACCAGTGTATATATCCTGCACTTACTGCTATTGCACTTCTGGTTAGACCTAAACTGCATTTCGTTGCCTTTACCTGTGTACGACAAGAATTTGAATCTAATCTAAAGAAAAAAAAAAGTCTCCCACAACTTTTGTATCAATGAACGTACTAAGATATTGCAACTTTTTATCCCATTTTTCACAAAAGCTCTCACAAAAAACATTTTGGGTCGCAACAATGTCAAAATGCCGCAAAACTCCTGGAGGGACTTGTGTCTGTTCATCTGCTGAAGAGTACAGTAGTGTGATCATTCCCCGTGCACTGGGTTTGTGTGCTGGACACACAATAGTGTTCTTTTGCAGGTCTCAGCTACGATGTGCACCCATGCGTGTTAGAAAGCATGTTACCATTACATGTATTCTCAGCAGCTTTTGATAGGGGTGGGGGTGTATGGGTCATATCGCCACAGGTGCGTGTGCCATCGGGTCAAACTGACATAAGACCACAATGCTGTAAAAGTTAACAAACATTGGGCACCTCCAATGTCATTTTTTGTTCATTTTGTTGAAAGACCTGTATTTCTGACAAAGAAACTTACGTCAAATTTGACCATGAGACAAAAGAAAAACAAGTTTCAAACTGAAAGTCTCACAAAGCCTCCTAGTGGGTAATCTCCACTTGTGCCATGCCGACTAATCTTAACAGTAGCAACAGCATCGCATTCAAAGAGATCTTTTTTCTGCAATGTTTCAGTTGGAGGCTTGCATAAAGTAATGGCAAGGGAAATCGTTATGCTTTCCGGCAGATTAATTTTTATTTTGTGAGCTTACACTTTATGAGAAATTTACAATTTTAACCATTTGAGTTTATATAAGCAGAGAGATAAGTAGGCACAGGCAGAAACTTCAGTTTTCACCGGACTTCAGTTTAACAGCGGGAATGACGTCAGGTTGGCGGACTGCTTAGACAATCGGCCGACGGGCTGCTCGGCTGACGTCGGCGGGCTGCTCGGCTGACGTCAGGTTGGCGGGCGGCCGGCCAGATACTCAGCTTCTACTTCCAGTTGTCCTGAAGAAATAGCAATTGTTAATCCAACCAGCCTGGACTTTAATACTGCAGAGAGAATTTACCCACAACTCTTTTTAAACGCAAAGCAGTAATCAGACTTCTTTCCAGACTTTCTAGCCCCGAAAGACTTCAGTGGTCATTAGTCCAGTGGAGCTTGTTTACAAGATGACAGAATCTGTAATGAGATCAAGCTAGCACAGCAGTTGTGCTTTTATGTGCTTTATTTATTCGGTTTGAGAAATCCCACTATCTACTACTATAGCATAAGTTGGCTGACTGAACGGACAGAAGCTACAAATAGTTTGTGGCTTTTGAGAGCAGACTGCCCCACCATATCAATTTAATTTCAACTTACTTTTCTGGTAACTTGTAAAATTGCAATATTGCACAATAGGGTATAATGTGAAGTCATTACTGGCACAATAGTGATGTGACCATGGGCCAACATCACAAATCAAATGTTGTATTGGTGTAATTAAATCCATAAATGTCTGAATAACGAGACAGCAGCTGGATACCCACATTGTACGGTCAATATAGGTGTAATTAAACATGGGTTGGAATCTCCATTCCAAAAGCCAGACATCTTAACCTTAATTTACTACATTATGCCACAAAGGACCTCAGTTGTAAACACAATTGCAGCATTTCCCCTCCCCCCATAGGGTTTCATAGAACCTACTCACCTTCTTTGATAGCTTGGGTCAACATGGACGCCAAAGACTCGAGAAATGCAAAGACCATCTTTATTAAGGTATCAGTGGGAGACGTATCTGTAGTACAAAATAAATTCAGTTAGTGTCCGTAAGTAGCTCTTGAAAGATTCTGTCACTAACGTTCTTACCTCTAATCGTTCTCCTCTGCAGCTCATTGTCATGTCTTTCATTTGTGCCGCCAACAGGCAAAATCAAGCCTAAGGACAATGCAGTTGCTGTTAATCAAATGTTTCTGCTATTTGACGGCACATATCATGAACTTGCTCCAGCTAAATTTCATTTCCGTAATTGAGTTATTTACCCTACTCTTTACTTTTCTATACTCCACTACAAGAACACAAGAAATGCACCAACCTTTGCTAATCCAAACAGTCAGCACACAAAAAACAAAGGCCCAAACAGCTCCCATCGCTCCAGTCACCAAGAGAAAATGTCTCCTGTGCTCCATGCCAGGTTAAAAACCCATCATGCAGGTAGCACAGCTGTTGCTGATCAGCTCTGATTGGCTCTCTCTGCAGAGAGTCAGTGCTAGTTGAGATTCAGCCAATGAAAAATGGGGATTTGGAAGCAAGGGACAATTATAGACTAGATTGTAAAGAAAGTCCATGAAGTTGTAAGAAAGGTAGTGAATGAAAATATTTATCTTAAATTGTAAAATCAAAGATTGTTCATAATACCCCCCAATCCATCTGCCATGTAGAATTCTGAGGCCTGTGAAAATGTTTCCATTTTTTAGTGGATAAGATTGCCTTAATTAGAGCATCTCACTTCCTGCTTTTGACCCTTCCATTTCCATAGAGTGTGCAACTGTTTTCAACCAATTTGGGTCTGTATCCATCTCTACTCAAAAATATTGTTACACATTTGAAACCCTCATCTTGTCCCACCTCACCTTTTTAAAGATCTGCAGAACACTATTGGTTTTAACAGCCAAGACATAATAGCCTTCCTTCAGGTTCTGTACCATCTTATTTTAAACAACAGTGGTACAACCACTCATCAGAAAAACAAAAACAAATTTTAACACATCTGCACTTTCAAATTATCAGCCCAACTGATTTAAGATTTTAGAGAAGGCAGTTCTTTTACAGTTAGTTTTGTGACAATGTTACCATTACATGAGGTAGTTTCTGCTACTGGGGGCAGTGTGTGTGCGGGTATTTTAATCTGTCTTTACCTATGCTCATCTGTAAAGCACAGTAGTACTCCATTTCACAACCAGGTCAAAATTGACCCTGGAAGACCACAGCTCTTGATTATACTTGCAAAAAAAAAAAATTAAAACAATTTTGGTTAATAGAAAAATCTTATTTCACCCCAAGACAAAAGGAAAAGAAGTTTTAAATTGCAAAATACTCTTAACCTACTAGGTCCTCATGTTGCCATGCTGACTGTTGTAATTAATATTAACAGCCACAGTGTTAATTCCAAAGTGATCACCTTTTCATGCCATAGTTTTAGTTTAGAGGTATGCATAAAGTAATGGCAAAGGGAAACAGTTTATAGTTCATTAATCAGACAAAACAAAGTAGAATCAGTTCAGTTTAATATCACCACAGATATAAGTAGGTACATGCAGAAACATGTCAAACAGGCATCAGGCTGACTAAGGGAACAGAAATCTTGTGGCCGGCGTGTCGCCATACGTCTGGTTGTTGGCCGGCGTGTCGCCATACGTCTGGTTGTTGGCCGGCGTGTCGCCATACGTCTGGTTGTTGCCGGCGTGTCGCCATACGTCTGGTTGTTGCCGCGTGTCGCCATACGTCTGGTTGTTGGCCGGCGTGTCGCCATACGTCTGGTTGTTTGGCCGGCGTGTCGCCATACGTCTGGTTGTTGGCCGGCGTGTCGCCATACGTCTGGTTGTTGGCCGCGTGTCGCCATAACGTCTGGTTGTTGGCCGGCGTGTCGCCATACGTCTGGTTGTTGGCCGGCGTGTCGCCATACGTCTGGTTGTTGGCCGGCGTGTCGCCATACGTCTGGTTGTTGGCCGGCGTGTCGCCATAACGTCTGGTTGTTGGCCGGCGTGTCCCATAAAACGTCTGGTTGTTGGCCGGCTGTCGCCATACGTCTGGTTTTTGGCCGCGTGTCGCCATACGTCTGGTTGTTGGCCGCGTGTCGCCATACGTCTGGTTGTTGGCCGGCGTGTCGCCATACGTCTGGTTGTTGGCCGGCGTGTCGCCATACGTCTGGTTGTTGGCCGGCGTGTCGCCATAACGTCTGTTGTTGGCCGGCGTGTCGCCATACGTCTGGTTGTTGGCCGGCGTGTCGCCATACGTCTGGTTGTTGGCCGGCGTGTCGCCATACGTCTGGTTGTTGGCCGGCGTGTCGCCATACGTCTGGTTGTTGGCCGGCGTGTCGCCATACGTCTGGTTGTTGGCCGGCGTGTCGCCATACGTCTGGTTGTTGGCCGGCGTGTCGCCATACGTCTGGTTGTTGGCCGCGTGTCGCCATACGTCTGGTTGTTGGCCGGCGTGTCGCCATACGTCTGTTGTTGGCCGGCGTGTCGCATACGTCTGGTTGTTGGCCGGCGTGTCCGCCATACGTCTTTGTTGGCCGGCGTGTCGCCATACGTCTGGTTGTTGGCCGGCGTGTCGCCATACGTCTGGTTGTTGGCCGCGTGTCGCCATACGTCTGGTTGTTGGCCGGCGTGTCGCCATACGTCTGGTTTGTTGGCCGGCGTGTCGCCATACGTCTGGTTGTTGGCCGGCGTGTCGCCATACGTCTGGTTGTTGGCCGGCGTGTCGCCATACGTCTGGTTGTTGGCCGGCGTGTCGCCATACGTCTGGTTGTTGGCCGGCGTGTCGCCATACGTCTGGTTGTTGGCCGGCGTGTCGCCATACGTCTGGTTGTTGGCCGGCGTGTCGCCATACGTCTCTGGTTGTTGGCCGGCGTGTCGCCATACGTCTGGTTGTTGGCCGGCGTGTCGCCATAACGTCTGGTTGTTGGCCGGCGTGTCGCCATACGTCTGGTTGTTGGCCGGCGTGTCGCCATACGTCTGGTTGTTGGCCGGCGTGTCGCCATACGTCTGGTTGTTGGCCGGCGTGTCGCCATACGTCTGGTTGTTGGCCGGCGTGTCGCCATACGTCTGGTTGTTGGCCGGCGTGTCGCCATAACGTCTGGTTGTTGGCCGGCGTGTCGCCATACGTCTGGTTGTTGGCCGGCGTGTCGCCATACGTCTGGTTGTTGGCCGGCGTGTCGCCATACGTCTGGTTGTTGGCCGGCGTGTCGCCATACGTCTGGTTTGTTGGCCGGCGTGTCGCCATACGTCTGGTTGTTGGCCGGCGTGTCGCCATACGTCTGGTTGTTGGCCGGCGTGTCGCCATACGTCTGGTTGTTGGCCGGCGTGTCGCCATACCGTCTGTTTGTTGGCCGGCGTGTCGCCATACTCTGTTGTTTTGGCCGGCGTGTCGCCCTACGTATGTCGCGTCTGTTTGTTGGCCGGCGTGTCGCCATACTCTGTTGTTGGCCGGCGTGTCGCCATACGTCTGGTTGTTGGCCGGCGTGTCGCCATACGTCTGGTTGTTGGCCGGCGTGTCGCCATACGTCTGTTGTTGGCCGGCGTGTCGCCATACGTCTGGTTGTTGGCCGGCGTGTCGCCATACGTCTGGTTGTTGGCCGGCGTGTCGCCATACGTCTGGTTGTTGGCCGGCGTCGCCATACGTCTGGTTGTTGGCCGGCGTGTCGCCATACGTCTGGTGTTGGCCGGCGTGTCGCCATACGTCTGGTTGTTGGCCGGCGTGTCGCCATACGTCTGGTTTGTTGGCCGGCGTGTCGCCATACGTCTGGTTGTTGGCCGGCGTGTCGCCATAACGTCTGGTTGTTGGCCGGCGTGTCGCCATACGTCTGGTTGTTGGCCGGCGTGTCGCCATACGTCTGGTTGTTGGCCGGCGTGTCGCCATACGTCTGGTTTTGGCCGGCGTGTCGCCATAAACGTCTGGTTGTTGGCCGGCGTGTCGCCATAACGTCTGTTGTTGGCCGGCGTGTCGCCATACGTCTGGTTGTTGGCCGCGTGTCGCCATACGTCTGTTGTTGGCCGGCGTGTCGCCATACTCTGGTTGTTGGCCGGCGTGTCGCCATACGTCTGGTTGTTGGCCGGCGTGTCGCCATACGTCTGGTTTGTTGGCCGGGACCAACGTCACGTTGACAGGCTGTTTTCTGGATATCAGGCTGGTTTTGAGCTTACGGGCTCTGTACAGGGGCAATTGTACATCTTCAAGTTTCTGAAGAGCGGCCTCAGCTTCTACTTCATTGGTTTCCAGTTGTTCTTAAAGATAACACATACAAATATTTCAGTTACAGCTACCATTGACGTTAACACGTCAAAGAATTCACCATTGAGGCTTTTTATTCATTTTTATTAAAAAGCAAAACAAGCATTAAGCCTTCCTTTTAAGACTTGATAGCCGCCCCCCCAGGGTTTCATAGAACCTGCTCACCTTCTTTAGCAGCTTGAATCAACTTTGACTCCATTGACTGGAGAAGTGCAAAGGCCTTCTTCATGGAGAGATTATTGAGAGACATATCTGTAGCATAAAATACATTCAGTTAGTGTCTGTAAGTAGCTCTATAAAGATTCTGTCACTAATGTTCTTACCTCTTATCGCTCTCCTCTGCAGCTCATTGTCATGTCTTTCATTTGTGCCGCCAACTGGCAAACTCAAGCCTAAGGACAACGCAGTTGCTGTTAATCAAATGTTTCTGCTGTTTGACGGCACATGCCATGAACTTGTTCCAGCTAAATTTCATTTCCGTAATTGAGTTATTTACCCTACTCTTTACTTTTCTATACTCCACTACAAGAACACAAGAAATGCACCAACCTTTGTTAATCCAAACAGTCAGCACACAAAAAACAAAGGCCCAAACAGCTCCCATCGCTCCAGTCACCAAGAGAAAATGTCTCCTGTGCTCCATGCCAGGTTAAAAACCCATCATGCAGGTAGCACAGCTGTTGCTGATCAGCTCTAATTGGCTCTCTCTGCAGAGAGTCAGTGCTAGTTGAGATTCAGCCAATGAAAAATGGGAATTTCAAAATCAGTAAAAAACACTAATTAGTCCCTCCGGGATTTCCGAGATGTCGCGATCGCACCAAGTCACGCAATTTCAACCAATTTAAACTTTGGTGCGACTCGCAATTTTGACCAACCACTGCAACTTTTCCCCAAATTTGACCAATAACTGGAGTTTCCCGCATCTCAAACCAATCCCAGCAGTCCCACGTGCCAGACGTTGTATCAGTGTGTGATTCTGAGAGCCAATGACCAAGTGGGAGTGAGAACGTGTTAACGTCATGCGTATGTGGCCATATTCATTTCCTTGTTTACCGAGACGTGTGTGACTCAAATATCTCCCATTTACCAACAAAACGTATAGAGAAATGTCTTTGGGAAGACCAGTCAAAACATGTCAGAGTGTCCTGCCCACCTGTACACATTTTAACATCAATGTACGCTATAATGATTTTCACTATAAACTCGCTGACGCAAATTTGATTCCTTCAAAAAATTATATCATTGTTTTGTCTTAAATCCACCAGCCATTTTTCTATTATTCCAACACTTTCAGCATCCTGAGCTTTTTTGGTAAGGTTACTAGGAAAACTCAGTCTACAGGAGTTCTATTCTTCTCAAAACAAGTTTCCTTTTAATTTTTAAAGAACTGTACAAAAAAAAAATCACAACTTTATTTTGCAACTTTCTCTGTCTCCCGCAAGTTCATTGCAACAAACACACAAAAAACATTGCGACTTTTATTGCATTTTTTTACAAAATCTCCCACAACATTAGGCCTTTTTGTGCCTCAACAATCTCAAAAAAAGTCTGCAAAATCCTGGAGGGATGCCTGGAATTTAAAATGACCTTGCGAAAATAATCAAAACTACTTTGGTTAATAGAAACTTACTTCTAATTTGACCCCAAGACAAAAGGAAAAGAAGTTTTAAATTGCAATATACTCTTAACCTACTAGTGGGCAGTCCTCACGTTGCCATGCTGACTGTTGTAATTAATCTAAAATTAATAAAAATGAAACTTCGCCCAAACATGGAAATCAGTTTGAGGTTCCTGATCTCTTGATGCATCACCCTTTCAGAGTGTCTACGATTGTGTCACCAGCAAAAGAGGTTTACTAGAGGATGGTTTCAATCCATCGACCTCTGGGTCATGGGCCCAGCACGCTCCCGCTGCACCACTCTACTGAAAACCACCCCAGATGGGACTCAAACCCCCAGTCCCTGGCTTTGGAGACTAGTGCCTTATCCATTAAGCCAATGGGGTTTTACATCACCCAATGTCACCACTTCAGGAGAAATACATATACAGTTATGGAGATGTGATGAAACAGTAACCTTGACCTTTGACCTCCAAAATCAAAATCAGTTCATCCGCCACATCCAAGTGGTTATGTACGCCAAATTTAAAGTGATTCCTTCTAGACGTTCAGAGATGTTGCATTCACAGGAATCGGATGGACAGACATGAGGACAAAATCACCTTGAAATTGAACCTTTGACCTCCCAACTCATGGCAGTTGATCTGCGAGTTCATGTGAATTTTTTTGCAAAATTTGAAGAAATTCCCTCCAGGGGTTCTGTGTTATCACATACACAAGAATGGGAAGTGCGTACTGAGATGGACGGACGACCCAAAACATAATACTTCTTGCCACAGCTGGCGCCGAGACATAACAAAAAACAAAAAAAGAGGTGGAGGAGACAGAGTGAAGCCTTGACAGAACAGAGAATTACAGACGAAAGATGTGAAATAGTCCCAAGTGTGACCAGAAGAATTGGAAAAAAAACTACAACTATAAAGGACAAACCTTTCTTGAAATCGTGCTCACATTGGCCCTCATTTATGAAATATAGACCTAAAACACGTGTAGGAGGGGCGTATGCCGATTCCTACGCAAATTTTGTCATTTATCAATTTGAACGTGATTGATGAAGTTTTCTCCCCTTGTAATCTTTGATCATACAACTTCAGAAAAACTTTATTGACTTTCTTTCTTGTATACAACACAACTTTCTTTACAATATAGTCTATAATTGTCCATTGCTTCCAAATTCCCATTTTTCATGGGCTGAATCTCAACTAGCACTGACTCTCTGCAGAGAGAGCCAATTAGAGCTGATCAGCAACAGCTGTGCTACCTGCATGATGGGTTTTTAACCTGGCATGGAGCACAGGAGACATTTTCTCTTGGTGACTGGAGCGATGGGAGCTGTTTGGGCCTTTGTTTTTTGTGTGCTGACTGTTTGGATTAACAAGGTTGGTGCATTTCTTGTGTTCTTGTAGTGGAGTATAGAAAAGTAAAGAGTAGGGTAAATACTCAATTACGGAAATGAAATTTAGCTGGAACAATTCATGAATTTGCCGTCAAACAGCAGAAACATTTGATTAACAGCAACTGCGTTGTCCTTAGCTTTGAGTTTGCCAGTTTGGCGGCACAAATGAAAGACATGACAATGAGCTGCAGAGGAGAGCGATAAGAGGTAAGAACATTAGTGACAGAATCTTTATAGAGCTACTTACAGACACTAACTGACTGTATTTATTGCTACAGATATGTCTCTCATAATCTCTCCATGAAGAAGGCCTTTGCACTTCTCCAGTCCATGAGTCAAAGTTGATTCAAGCTGCTAAAGAAGGTGAGCAGGTTCTATGAACCTATGGGGGGGGGGGGGCTGGCTATCAGTCTTAAAGAAGTCTTAATACTTGTTTTGCTTTTTAATAAAAGCCTCAATGGTGAATTCTTTGACGTGTTAAGATCAATGGTAGCTGTAACTGAAATATTTGTATGTATTATCTTCAGCACAACTGGAAACCAATGAAGTAGAAGCTGAGGCGCTCTTCAGAAACTTGAAGATTACAATTGCCCCTGAACAGAGCCCGTAAGCTCAAAACCAGCCTGATTCCAGAAAACAGCCTGTCAACGTGACGTTGGTCCCGGCCAACACCAGACGTATGCGCCACCGTCCAACAACCAGACGTATGGCGACACGCCGGCCAACAACCATACGATGGCGACACGCCGGCCAACAACCAGACGTATGGCGCCACGCCGGCCAACAACCAGACGTATGGCGACACGCCGGCCAACAACCATACGTATGGGACACGCCTGCCACCCCGACGTATGGCGACACGCCGCCAACAACCACGTAGTGCGACACGCCGCCAACAACCAGACGTATGGCGACACGCCGGCCAACACCAGACGTACTGTGCGACACGCCGGCCACAACCAGACGTATGGCGACACGCCGGCCAACAACCAGACTATGGCGACACGCCGGCCAACAACCAGACGTAGGCGACACGCCGCCAACAACCAGACGTATGGCGACACGCCGGCCAACAACCAGACGTATGGCGACACGCCGGCCAACAACCAGACGTATGGCGACACGCCTCCCACCCCAGACTATTTGCGACACGCCGGCACCAACCCAGACTATGGCGACACCCGGCCAACAACCAGACGTATTGCGACACGCCGGCCAACAACCAGACTTATGGCGACACGCCGGCCAACAACCAGACGTATGGCGACACTCCGCCAAAACCAGACGTATGGCGACACGCCGCCAACAACCAACGTATGCGACACGCCGCCAACAACCATACGTATGCGACACGCCGCCAACAACCAGACGTATGGCGACACCCGGCCAACAACCAGACGTATGGCGACACGCCGGCCACAACCAGACGTATGGCGACACGTTGCCAACAACCAGACGTATGGCGACACGCCGCCAACACCAGACGTATGGCGACCCGCCGGCCAACAACCGACGTATGGCGACACGCCGGCCAACAACCAGACGTATGGCGACACGCCGGCCAACAACCAGACGTATGCGACACGCCGGCCACAACCAACGTATGGCGACACGCCGGCCAACAACCAGTATGGCGACACGCCGGCAACCACCAGACGTATGGCGACACGCCGGCCACAACCAGACGTATGGCGACACGCCGGCCAACAACCAGACGTATGGCGACACGCCGGCCAACAACCAGACTTATGGCGACACGCCGCCAACAACCCAACGTTATGGCGACACGCCGGCCACAACCAGACGTATGGCGACACGCCGGCCCCCCACACCAGACGTATGGCGACACGCCGGCCAACAACCATACGTATGGCGACACGCCGGCAACAACCACGTATGGCGACACGCCGGCCAACAACCAGACGTATGGCGACACCCGGCCAACAACCAGACGTATGCGACACTCCGGCAACAACCAGACGTATGCGACACGCCGGCCACAACCAGACTATGGCGACACGCCGGCCACACAACCGACGTATGCGACACGCCGGCCAACAACCAGACGTATGGCGACACGCCGGCCAACAACCAGACGTATGGCGACAC